>NC_089744.1:39149098-39166598 GCF_040412425.1 Macrobrachium rosenbergii
ATTGCATTAATATATCCATCAAGCAGTTTTTTTTTTACGTGGAAGAGGTTGGCTTCTGTTTAGAAACTGGTATTATGCAAAATCTTACATGTCTCTTCAAAATTTTGTCAAAAGGAGAGATAGTAGTGTAGAGTGGATTGCTCCTTATGATTTCATTATTATTATTATTGCAAAAGCCTGGTCAAAAATATGTTATGTGTAAAGGTTAACTCGTGGCATATTGTATCGCATTAAATCTGAGAACACTGTGGTGACGGACAGAACGAAACAAGTAGTTGAATATTTGGCAGCGTTCGTCCTGTTCAATTTTTTGTGTTCACTTAGAGTCTTTTGAAAGCTTTCTCTCTCTCTCTCTCTCTCTCTTCTCTCTCTCTCTCTCTCTCTCTCTCTCTCTCTCTCTCTCTCTCTCTTCCTTCTGCGTATTCTTCTTACGCGTCTTTTTTGGGACTCTGATTTGTCACAGTGATTATACGCCAAAGTAACGTAAAAATAAATGGGAAAATCGTGCCGGACACACAAGGGCACAAATACCTAACAAGTATTGCTAACTGCAGAAGATGAATAAGCCGCATTTATTTCGACTAACTTCGATTTCCTCATGGCCAAGAAGCCCGCATGGCCGCGACCCTTACTAATTCACAAATGTAATTGTACACATGTCTTGAGCAACCGAATTGTTTCACCATCGACGTTCGAAGAAACAAATTTAGATACTGTCTCCTTAGTCTAGAAATAGAACGGTTTCGACGCGCCATTTTCACGCTTTCCAGTTTCAAAATCAATACGAGCGACGGCGGTAATCAGTTGCCAACTCATATATTTCGTTTTTAGTTCTTTTTCTTTTGAGTTATTGCTTGCCCAAGGCTAAAATCATCCAGTACAAAAAGTAGCAAGTTTTCATACGATCACAAATAATATGAAATATAAAATGTCATACACTGAGTATGACAGTGGCTTTTCCTTTCACTCTGTCGATTGTTCTTCAGTGTTTCGGTGCAAATACCTTTGGGGAATCTTTATTCTTTATTGCCACTGACTAACTAACTACCGTCATAAAGTAGAGAAAATATCAACAGACTTTTAATGGAGAAAGAAAGAGAGGAAAAGAGACCTATTCTTTCATACAGGGCCGTTGTGGATGAAAAAAGAAATTATATATACATACATACACATACATCTACATACATATACATATGTAATTACATATATACATACATATATATATATATATATATATATATATATATATATATATATATATATATATATATACAGTATATAGCGGAACCAAACCTTAGGAACCACCAGTACTTAGTAAAGATTGATATATGACATTAGAAATAATTTTTTTTATTTAATAAGACTTTAAAAACCCGTTAATTTTGTCTTCATTTTTAAAAATGATAATACTAAGTTTAAATATCTGGATAAACCTGACTTTTAACTGTTTTTAAAAATGAAGACAAAATTAATAGGTTTTTAAAGTCTTTATTAGATCAAAAAATTATTTCTAATGACGCATTCAATTTTTACTGAGTACTCGTGGTTCCTATGGAGTTTTACATGGCTTACCAAAAGTCCACAAAGATGGGGTTCCCATCAGAGCAGTATCAACATCATACGATTACCCCCAGCTATAAATAAACTAGCAGAATTTTTAGCACCTCTTTCAAATTAGTTTTCTTTTTTTAGCCATACTGTAAGAAATTCACAAGAGTTTAAGGAAAAAATACAGGCTCAAGATTCTGACCTTTTTTATGGTAAGTTTGGACGTTGAGTCTGTATTTACCCACGTCCCTGTGGAAGAAACTACCCAGGTTATTTTGAGTAAGATTTTTACTGATGACGATATTCTATTTCATGGCTTTAGTTTAGATAGTTTTAGAAAATTCTTGTATCTGGCAATGCAGGACACTGCCTTTGCTTTTAATGGGAATGCTTATTCTCAAATTGACGGAGCGGCAGTGGGTAGTCCTTTCGGCCCTGTCTTTGCTAATATTTTTGTGTGTTACCTAGAGGACAATTGCCCTCTGGCCTATCACCCACTCATTTACAGTCATTACGTGGACGATACTTTCATTTTATTCAGAAACAAAGATCAAGCAGATGATTTCGTACGGTTTGCCAATAATGCTCATCCTAACATAATCACTATTGATTATGAAAAAGAAAATAGATTGGCATTTTTAGATGTTGAGGTTTCACGTAACATTGAAGGGTTTTTTACATCTGTTATTAGGAAAAGGACATTTACCGGCTTAGGTACTAATTTTTATAGTTGTTGTTGTTGTTGTTGTTTTAATTTTAAATTACATTCTCTTAATATCCTCTTCCACGGACCTATACCTTAACGTCGAGCTGGTCGGAATTTCACAAGAAAGTTATGTTTTTACGAAAATACTTTTTAGACAATTATTTTCCTAATAGACTGTTATTAAACATTGAAATAAATTCCTTAATGGTAAAATTATACCCAAAGTGAACTTTCCTACTGTTCCTATGAAACTATTTTATGCCAGTCTTCCTTTTATTCAAAATAATTCGTTCTTTAACAAAATTAGACAGCTAATACATCAACAGGCTCCTGCCCAAATGCCAACAAATGACAAATCCCCTGACCATCGGGTCTCTCTCCAAAAATAAAGATAAACTTGATCCCCTATTGGCATCAAAATCGGTCTGTTTATTTACTTATCTCCGATGTAATCGTGGAAAATATGTTGGATCCTCTCGTAGGCTCCTCAAAAGTTCGCATTGAACTCCATAGGGGTGTGAGTTATCGCACTGGAGTTCGATTGGTGTCTCCATAGTACTCTGATATTCGGAACCATGCCAATAAATGTAAATTTAACATCCAATATGAGCAATTCACAATTCTTACTTGGGCCTCTTCCCCACAACAGCCTGCGATCTATGAATCATTTTTTATTAAACAAGGAGTTCCAGAGTTAAACAGTCAAACGACCGCCACCCCTCTCTTCTTGGCATGAGCTTACTTTTAACCTACGTACCTTGTGACTGTCATTCATCTCCCCTCCTATTCCTTAGAAGGTACTTAGCATTTCCCTGTTAGTTTTTTAGTTTCTTTTTAAATAAATTACCTTTTACAATTAGTCGAGTCAGTTTTATATTATTTAATGTTTGTATGTTTCAGCTTCATGATGAGGCTTGGCCTCGAAACGTTGCCAAATAAATAGATGAAATACTGCAAAACGTCTCCTTCTGATGCCCTTTGCTGTATATTCTGGCAATGGCCGGTGTTCTGAAGTTATATATGTATGTATGTATATATAAATGTGTGTATAAGTATATATATATATATATATATATATATATATATATATATATATATATATATATATATATATATATATATATATATATATATATATGAATGTGTGTATGTATGCCAGCATAACTCTGAAACGCATTGAGCAATTTCAACCAAATACATATGACTTACTATCTAGAAATCAGCATTGTGGCGGTAAGACATCACTAGCACAAAAGGGGATGGGAGGTGGGCAGGGCTTCCCTGAAACGGCCTGGATTATGTGGTTATGCCTGTACACTTAGTAACTAAATAAACTTTAAGAATTTATCATACATAATTTCGGTACACATATGACTTACTGTCTGGAAAAGAATAGTGCGGGGGTAAGACATCATTGGCACAAGAGGGGAGTGGGGGTTGGGAAGGGGGTGACAGAGAGAGAGTGAGAGGGAGAGGAAGTGTGAGAGAGAGTAGAGGGGGTGTTAGGGAGAAGATAGAAGGAAAGAGACAGGGAGGATTGACAAAAGAAAGAGAGAAAGTGATAGAAAGAAAGAGAGAGAGTGTAGGGGTGTTAGGGAGGAGAAAGAGGGGCAAGTGAGAGAGAGAGAGAGCGTTTATCTTATAAATTTACATTTATATGATTCCCAGAAATAGAGGCAATGGGGTATTTCATATGTATATTATGTGTCTATGTATGAATGGATGTATTTAGAATAGAAGCAAACTTCCTTACATGCATAATGCCTCCTCTTTCTCAGAAAGAGAGAAATATGTACTGTACGTCGTAAAGTTGAATCTTTCATAAAATTGTTTCTTTTCATTCGTAGCCTTCAATAAACGCCACAGTTAAAATTAGTTTTTTTTTTTCTTTAATTTCCTCAGGGGAGCACGACTGACCCTTAGTTTGCCCCAAGACCCGTGCAGCTACGTATGAAGCATAGTTACTCTGACGTCAGGCGTCATCCCAGGCCAATGAAGGGTTCCTCTGTTGAGGCTGTGCAGAACAGAGCGGGTCAAGGCCAGTGGCTGTTTTGTCGTCAGATGCCAGTTCCCGACGAGAGTTTAGCTTTGTTGGTGATTTCATCCTCTTCGGTAGATGAGGTTTAGCCAGAGACCTCACATTCAGGTTAGTCGATTAATTTACTGAAGTAGTCTTTAGTGGCATACTGAAAATGTGGTCTCTTATTTATATAGTTATTTAACTAGAGTGTCTAAAGTGTTTTTTTTGTGTGTTAGGTAGACTACAGATTCCAAAGTTAACAAAGTAATAATGACAGCAAAGACTATTATTATTATTATTATTATTATTATTATTATTATTATTATAAAGTGACAAAAGCAAAATATGCACTTCATTGTATGCCAATCGTCCACAGATTTCGGGAAAACTTACGCCGCGATTCAAGTAATTAAAATATTCTGAAAAAATTTTTGAAAAATATTATGCGAAAAATATTTTTTAAAAATTGGAATATTCACTCGTGGTATTATTCCTTAGATCTACATCTGTTATTTATCAGTAATGACTATTAGCCATCTTAATCAGTAAACTCGTGTATATACTATATATATATATATATATATATATATATATATATATATATATATATATATATATATATATATATATATGTGTGTGTGTGTGTGTATGTATGTATGTATATGTATGTGTGTGTGTATATATGTATATATATATATATATATATATATATATATATATATAGTATATGTGTGTGTGTGTGTATAATTCTATTAGCCACAATGCCCTCATAACTTCTCGATTCTTGCTTTTTGGATATGCTTGTAACTACGAAGCCGTAAGATCCAAACACAAGAAATTTCTTGCGTTTGGATCTTATGGCTTCTGTAGTTACAAGCATATCAAAAAAGCGAAGAATTGAGAAGTTAAGAAGGCATTGTGGCTATTAGATTACATATGTGTCTGGTAAAAGTGACCAGTAGATTCTATATTATATATATATATATATATATATATATATATATATATATATATATATATATATATATATATTCTGACACATACTAGAATGCTGAAAGCATCGTAGGTTTATGTACAGGATAATAATATAGATATCTAAATCAGTCACATGTATGCGTGCCTTTATGGAACAGTAGTAGGTAATGGCAAGCTTTATTCATTCTGAATCAGTACAACGTTCCAGTTCTGTTGGCGGAATATAGGGCACACATAAACATAATTGAATGAACCCCTTGTGTTCATGGCATAAGATCTCCGGATGTAACACTGTAGCCTTATCCATCTTATTATCCTTCCCATTTTGTCATCATTAACGCTGTAGAGATGCAGCGTCAGGACCTGACATCATGTTGAAGAAGACGTGTTCAGTGTCGTTTCTATGGCGCTATTATGATGGATGGATTTCGTTTCATATTATGACAGTTTCTAGTGGACCACGTAAAACCTTGCGGGGCAATTCGCGAATTGGGCTTTTAGTAAAAGCTATTTCTGTTGCTGTTGATATTTTAGTATTTTCATTTTTAATTACTGGAGTCATTCATAAACCCATTACCTTTTAATCGTATTTTTGCGAACAGAAAGTTTCCTGCTCTTGAGAATAATAGGTACGTGTACTGAAAGTTTGTTTAATAAATTAATAAGGAAATTGATAAGGAATGAAACAAGTAAAGCTTAAACAGTATCAGGCTTAGTATTCCTTTACTATCAAGGGATGATTTGCTCGCATGTCCTTTCAATGTTTCTCTCATCTAGAAATAAGCAGTAGAGTTTCTTATACTCTGGAGAATATTTTTTCACTGTTTATTTCAATATTTTTCCAGCAATTATTGATGACATTCATTTCCACTTAGATAATAAGATCACTTACATTATTCCACAGGGCTGTAAAAATAAGATTTGATGAGTACCAACTATGTATGTATGACGATCATCTAATTTCCCCAGAGCACACAATTGGGTTAACAACAGCCCACGCGAGCAAACACACCACATGTACGTACCCAAGAAAAACAGATGATGTTATATGTGCTAATTATTTTTCACAAAGGCAGAAAGATAGGATATAGCACAAAATACTTTGTTATTTAAATAAAATCTAAGCAGATTCCAACAGCAATAAAGAAAAAAGGACCATCCAATAAAAGAGAAGTTAAAAACAATGAAATCTTATCCAAGGACTCGAGATGAGCAAGATTGAGCATTGTGCTCGCGACGATTGTTGTATCATCGCCGTCCTTGGAAAGGCAAAGCTTGCCCTGAGGGCGCATGAGAACTGCTTTTATTATGGACAACCTTCCAGGAATTCTTTATTTACTGAATAAGTCGACTTCACATTGTTCAGATTCCGATTTTTTTATTTTTTCACGTGATTGCGAGAAAAGTGGAGATACAGTTAATTACAGAATTATTGTTATATTATGGTTGTTGGTAATTCCTTTTTTGTGTTAGGTAATATGGCAAATTAGTCAAAGTAGTTCGAATCATTTTATTTAATTCGAGTTCTTTTGTCGTTATTCTTTGATAAATAGAGTGTACTTTTGATTCGTGAACAAAAGAGGAGCCATGAATTTCCCATTGTGTACTCAAAATACTTTAGTATATATAATATATGTACATATATATATATATATATATATATATATATATATATATATATATATATATATATATATATATATATATATAGAGAGAGAGAGAGAGATGGGGAGGGATAAGGGAGATTAGAGCAAAGCAACTCTTCATGAACAATAAACAAAGAAAGATTGAGCAAAAATATCATTCTGGGGGAGCGGGGCCAATTAATCTCCCCCTCCAATCACCGTACATTACTAAATCGTGTGAAGACAGTCGCATGACACAGCGTAAAGTTTAAAAACACTTCAGTGACTTCTTGACACCCATGGTTGATTACATAATGCTTTAACTAATGAATGTGGAATGCTATCAAAGTTTGTACTGATGAGCAAATGACTTCGAAATCCCGACAGTGAGAATGTTTAGATGAACACTGCGTAATCACAGGATAAAAGTAAGATACTATAAGAGAATAAAAAGACAAAAGGTAAACGCTCATGAGTGGGAGGGAACAGCACATCATAGCAGAGGAAAAAGGTGAGGAATTTTGTGGTCAAGGTATCCCCTTGATCCAGCAGATAAAGGAAAGTGACAGTGTACATTTGGATAATGATAGGAAACAGCCTCTTGGTTTATATATATATATATATATATATATATATATATATATATATATATATATATATATATATATATATATATATATATATATATATATATATATATATATATATATATATATAATAAAATACTGAGATGTCCCTGACTAATATGTTAATAATTTGTAGCATATAATATATATACTGTGTGTATATATATATGTATATGTAAATGTATATATATAATGTATATATATATATATAAGTGAATGTTTGTATGTTTGGACTCTATAGAAATCCGAACTGCTTGACTGACATAGGCAAAATTTGGCACTTGGCCCCTATGTGACCCCAGGAAGGTTATATCTCAAAATCAAACCCCTACCCCCGTGACAGACATCAAGCACAGACAAATTGAATGAAATTTTCGTTTTTACCAATCCATCAGGTTTTCCTTCACGTGCTTTATGGAATAATGGTAATTTTTCACCTGAGCAATCCAGGTTTTCTTCCTGGCATTGTCAGACATATGATTAACCTGCAACAGTAAATCCCCTACAACATCAATTTTTTAACAGAATTTATGTGAATTTTAATCACAATTTTTGATAATTATTAATATAATTGTTAATTACCTTGATAAAATCAACATTGAAAATCTACATCAGTAATTTCTATAAGCAGATTCGCTTTCTACAACCAAGAACGACTTCCCCATCCACACATGCATAGTAGCTGTTGGCTAAACCCGATGTGCAACATATACGGTATTTCCTTCCTTTTTTATTTGTTCAAATGTGAATTTTCTCATTAATTCGTTCGTTTCTTCTTCATTTTCACCTTCGGTATTCGCTATAGCGACTGCTTCATGATGATGCTGTGATGTATTTCATTATAAAGTCGGTTTAAATGAGGTCTGATTAATTATCGAGTAGTTTAGCAACAGCACCACCATGCACACCAACTTCACCATTGTGCAACCACCTCCATCAAACTCTCTCTCTCTCTCTCTCTCTCTCTCTCTCTCTCTCTCTCTCTCTCTCTCTCTCTCTCTCTCTCTCTCTCTCTCTCTCTCTCTCTCTCTCTCAAACAATCTGGAGCGGAATTTACCTATGAGGTTTTTAACTATTGCAAACAAATTCATGCTCTCTCTCTCTCTCTCTCTCTCTCTCTCTCTCTCTCTCTCTCTCTCTCTCTCTCTCTCTCTCTCTCTCCATTTTAATCAGATAAGCACCTGGATGTATGTATATATGTTTGTTTAAATTAATGAATTCAAGACATAATTATTATTCACAGGACAGAAAAGTATTTCCAATGCTAGTACACATACTATGCACGACAAAACAATTCATGGAGGATGCAGGAAAATTTTTCTGAGTTCTTCAAAGTTCTTCCAGGCAGTGCCGGGTTGGTCAGCTATATATATATATATATATATATATATATATATATATATATATATATATATATATATATATATATATATATATATATATATATATATATATATATATATATTGTGACGTCCTTGATGATATATTAATGTCTTAGCATTCATCATAAGGAATTAAACTTTGTAGCCGTGACTGAGTATTGGCCACATTCATGAGATTAAAGGAGACACACACACACACTCACTGATCGGCTCAAGAGCTCTAAGAAATTTTCATACCCTTGACTAACCTGTCGAATTTCACTTCTCTATTTTAAAGCTTTTATACTCATTTCAAAATGGAGCTGCCACTGTTTCTTTCTGTTTTTTTTTTTTTTTTTTCTAGTAATTTTTTTTCAGAGATGTGATTAGAGTTCATATAAGTACTAGTGGAGGAAATATTTGTGTGAGACAGTATTTTAAAAAACCACAGATATCTCTGCATTCGTATAGTAGTGATTATAGCTGATCTTGTCATAACAAAGTTCTGTATCTTTTTATTAAATACTGAGTATTTTGTATCAGTTGAGCACTGAGAGTATTCACGTGTTGGGGAAAGAGCATTTAGTGAAGTCTCACAGTATAATATATAATCACTCTTCTCTGTAACATTGTGCATGTTTTATTCTAGAGTAAATTTTTGTGAATTGTATTGCTTTAATATAGTTAAGAAGAATAATTCAGAATTAGTAGGGAGAGTTAGGGTAAACCCCCTACGAAGTACTGAGACAAAGTGCTCCTTGTTAAAGTGCTGAGCTAAAGACATAATTTTGTAAGTTAAAACAAAGTGACATTTCTGTGCATTGCTTGGATTAAGGGATGTGTCTGAAGTGGAGGGTTGCTTTCTTGAACTAACCTTTCATTCATGACATGCATTTTATAATTTCGACCTGATTGAGAAGTCATCTTTGTTGACTTAGAACAGAGTTACAGTTTATTTTGCACTCATGTTAAATTTAAGAAAAATGTAATGAAAAGAGGACCGAATTAAATTCTTGTATTAAAACTTCCTTACAATGAAAGCAGTAACGTAAATTGTTCTACATTAAATAATTTCTTGGTGCATTAGAGTCTGTTTGTATATTCCAGTACGCTCCATTTTGCATTAATGTCTAATTTACACCGGTGTAAGTTTCTGCGTTTGATTTATGAAGTCATTAGTTAAGGATATTGTGTTTGATTTCTTCAGTGAGTCACATATGGAACGCCATTCAGTGAGCCACTTGATCTAAAGCTGAATCCGACGCGAATCTTGAGTGAATTGAGTTTACTTTCATTCTATGGGAAACTCAAGGAAACTATTTTTTTATTTTATAACTGATAGTGATTCACATTACAGAAATGACTGCCGTTTTCAGTAATAGAAAAGGCCATGGATTTTATACACGAACACGAAAGATGTATATACAAAAATTAAGTTCGCACAGGGACTTGAATGTCCAAAGGAAAGGGAAAATAAATGCTGAAAATGAGTCGCACAGTAAGCTGTAGGTCCCGTTGCAAAGTAACCAGTTGGTTCTTAGCCACGTAAAATAAGTCTGATCCTTCGGGCCAGCCCTAGGAAAGCTGTTAATCAGCTCAGTGGTCTGGTTAAACTAAGGTATACTTACTTATGAACTATAGATGCAATGCGTGGACTAGGGGTAATGACGAACTTTTATCCATGAACGTGAAAATAAGAGGTCATAATCATTGAAAGTACTTGGGCAGTGGTAAAACTTGATCTACCGAGTAGGCTGCGCATCAGATCATAGAAGCTCAGTAAAAAGAAAGCTAATGAGGAAATTTGGCAAGACACATTAAAAACTAACATCAGCAACAAACTAATACTGAGGATGTGAAGTAAATAACCCCGAGACTGAATGTAGATGGTCGCACTCCAGGAACAATTTTCCTTATTCCAAAAGTATTTGTGCACACACATATATATAATATATATATATAATATATATATATAATATATATATATATATATATATATATATATATATATATATATATATATATATATATATATATATATGTCGATAATAATCATAATAAACGAATGATGAAAGTGCACCACCAAAAACAAAGTAGGAGACCTTTACAAAGAGAAGTATCAAAAATTTTATAATTTTTACAATATTAAAATTATAATTTTCATCAATACATCATCAGTGCTTGACTTATTAAGTCTTTTCATCCTGGATAATAATAATAATAATAATAATAATAATAATAATAATAATAATAATAATAATAATAATAATACAGCATTTTAAATCCATGACTCTCTCTCTCTCTCTCTCTCTCTCTCTCTCTCTCTCTCTCTCTCTCTCTCTCTCTCTCTCTCTCTCTCTCTCTCTCTGAGTTTGTGTGTCAAAGGCCAACTCCTTGTTTGTCGTCTTGGACCTACATACAGAAATCTTGTTTGACTAGTAGTGTTTCTGAGAACCTCAGCCAGCACGAAACGTTTGATAGGAGGGTATAGATGCCACAACGCCTCTGCTGAATGTTTGCGAGTGTGTTTATTGTTTTGATCCAAGTGGCTGTAGTCATTTGCGTACCTTACGAAATGGCACGAATAGACTGCCTCAGGGTTAGCAGCATCAGAATTATTGTCAAAGAAATGTCGCGGTGTAATTCCAGCTGGGCACGCGAAAGATCGGGTACGCGAAAGATCGGGTACGTGACCTTGACGGGGACCCTTGTTTTACTTTTATACTCTCTGAGAAACTCTGTTTGAGTACCCGAACGCTTTTGTTTTGCAACGCTTCAGATTATGTTGCGCTTTAAGCATTTAGATTGTATAAGAAATTTGTAGTGTATAACAAACTATGTGTTCATATTACTATAGTTTGTGTTACATTGCGTTTGAAGTGTTTTTATGCCGTGGATCTTGGCTACCATTACTTGTTGGAAATCTAACTCCTTAATCATTTATATTTAGAATTTTCGTAACTTTACAACTGTTTCTATAACTACCATGGCCTTGATTAATGATACTAATCAGTCAGTGGTTAATGTTAATCAGTACAGTAATCTATTAAATTCAACGGCTGCCAGTGGTGCAGCCAAAGACATCTAAAACCAACCAGTTACCCATAATTAAGTATCATTACGAAATCTCACGGAATTGTTCCAACGACACCATAAAACTAATCAGCAAATCAGCCATGACACTATCGACAAAAGCATCTAATTATCATAGATTCCTAAATCTGTTCGTCGTTGCGATCTCAAATCTTGTAATGCGAAGATTGTAAATAGATAGAAAGCCTTTTATAACACATTACACGTCTTTCCAACGCCATTTCCAAGTGAGTCAGAGCGGGAGTTTTATGGTGCCATGATACAAAAAATATGTTCATGTCATATTATACTTAACAGACCTCAAGATTCAGATTCAGTACCTGTGACATTGAACGTGTAGAGAACGTATACACATTACGTACTCTCTTGATAGCCGAGTGGATGAGTCGCTGCTGCCATAGTCCCAGCCTAAGAAATGGCGTAGTAATCTCGCAAACTGGTCATGGTAGGAGGCTTATGTATTTAATTCCCAATGGAAGGAAGCTATTTCCAAGTTGAGTGAATTCTTACTAGTTGAAAGTATAAAAACACCATTGCAATTGCAAATTAGTGACAAACATTTCACAAAACAATCTTTTTCCTGTGTGACAGGGTAGTGGCTGTAGATCGGTATAAAACCAAAGACTTTTGCATTACTCTTAAGTCATGCCTGCCAATTATATGTATGTGATTGCGTATATATACTTACATATTTCCACCGTACTTCCCTCTCTTCGCAAACAGAGTGAGATTCACACAGGTAAAGTATGAATGTATCAGGAGCCACGTTCTTTTAGAAGAGATCTGTTATATAATATTACACATATATATATATATATATATATATATATATATATATATATATATATATATATATATATATATATATATATATATATAGTGTGTGTACATATTTTGAAGTGACACTGCATAGGCTAAATTACTCTTAGGCAATGTGCGTGCAAACTGAACTACTTTAGGTAATGAAAATAATTCCACCTTTTATCAAAGCGTATTCAAAGTGTGAAAATAGTAATCTGCTTAAAATCAGGATTAGCCTTTTATAATTTTTCAGCACCAAGGTTAGTGGGCAATAAAAACACTGAAAGTAATAAAGAAATAACACTAGCCAAATACCTCCCTTTCCCTAGGAGTAGAGAAATATCGGGAGCAATGTACGAAAGGACTCCACGGGTCCTCTTCTCGAAGGACCGTAAATACCTTGGGAGCCCCCAACCCCATGGCTGTGTCACCTTACGGAAGAGGTCGGTGACCCGAAGACCGGAACACGTGCTACATGTACGTCACGTGTGAGGCAGGATTACTCGTGGGTGATGAATTCCACCTGTATTTTACCTTCTAACTGGTACGCGGTTCCTCATGCCAGAAACCTGAAAAATCTCTTCCCCTTCCCAACCCCCTCCCCATCCCTCCCTCTCCACCTTCAACATTTACATCAAACACACACACACACACACACACACACACACACACACACACACACACACACACACACACGAGTATTTACTCCAACAGGAACAGTTATGGAAGTGGCACATTTACGGTTCCCTTGCTACAGTGCGTAGTCCTCCAGACGTCAGTGGGCATTGCCCCCTTCCTCCCATACCGTAAAATATGCCTTCCGTCTTTCACTACGTCTTCCCATTTGATTTTTGCAGCTAAGACTTTATGATGCTACTGCATCCAGTAAATGCGTCCTGTTCACTGTTACTGATAAGAATTACCTCGAAAAAGTCCTTTCTTTTACAGTTATAGATTTTGACGGAGTACTGATCAGTCTCTTCGGTTGTTTTTATTCTCTCTCTCTCTCTCTCTCTCTCTCTCTCTCTCTCTCTCTCTCTCTCTCTCTCTCCACCCTTGATTGTACTGACAACAGTCCACTAATAATTTCAAACTTAAATCACTGTTTAGGTCGCCAGATGTATACCATTCCTTGTCTCGTTCGATTCGGGATGGAACGCTGGTGAGGCGAGCTTGCTACCGTTCGCATTAGAGGAGAGAGAGAGAGAGAGAGAGAGAGAGAGAGAGAGAGAGAGAGAGAGAGAGAGAGAGAGAGGTCGACGGGAAATGTGATCAAGTTTCAGTTATACTTGTGCGCTTTAGAGGGTATGGCAAAATATCCCGCTGATGAAAGATAAAACACGAAAACAAAGATCGGGAACTGTAATCATTAATGAGAATCAAACTGAATATTCTTCATGATATATTTTCGTGTGAGATATAAATGAGTCTCCAAAGCTTCAGGCAAAAAAAAAAATTACCCAGAATTCGACATTAACCATCTTCTAAGTGGTTGGTCTAGCTTTTCATCGAGGTAAATTAGGGTATTAGTTCGCCCACCTGCTCTGCCTCCAATTTATAAAAAGTGCCAATGACCATGTCGATATCCCCTATACGGACAGATTATTTCCCATCCCAGGTTTATGTATGCTTTTGCAATCCGGGAAGGCTTTTTATTGTCCCATATGATGAGAGTTATAGTAAAAAAGCTTGTATATATATATATATATATATATATATATATATATATATATATATATATATATATATATATATATATATATATATATATATATATATATATATATATACACACACATCTCTTATATACTCAGTACTTTTTCATATTCACAAATATTGTTTAATGCTGAATTCACCGCATGCCTTGGGCATAACGCACACGCTGAAGGGATTATAATTAATAAATTCTTCATATATATGTGTATATATATATATAAATATATATATATAATTAGATGTGTGTGTGTATGTAAACGCAAAATTTGAGGAAACTGATAGTAAAATAAGAGAATGAATTTCAACCCTTAAGAGAATTTGAACTTGCATCCAAATATGCAAGTTCAATTCTCCCGTTTGCAAGACAGTGCCACAGATGTGCCTACCAGCTGTCTGCCTCAAAGTCCTCTCTCATTCCAGGATAGATGACGTTTTAAGTAACTTTTTCACAACACTAACTTGAACGTAAACATAATTGACAATTAGATGAAAGAGTAAGTTCCTACCTCAGGGGCATTTGAACTTTCATCCAATATGCTCTGAGCTACAAGCACTCAGTATTAAAGCGCATTTCACGGCAAAAATCTTTTTCACTCGATTGGAAGTCTGTGCCAAGAATGTGCCTATCCAGTGTCGGCCTCAAACATGCTTTCAAAGAAAGTTCTCGTAAAGGTTGACTTAGGTAGCAGTAACCACCGTGATATATGTTTTCTGCCGTGGCATGGTAGGTAATGCTGTGTGCTTGTAGCACAGAGCATATTAGATGCAGGTTGAAAACCACTTGGGGGCTGAAACGTGTTCCCTTCTTTAATTGTTACATTAACATTCAAGCATATACATTTTGCTAGAAGTATCCATACTTCTCAGCCGCCCGCGTTCGAGTCTCCGGCCGGCCAATGAAGAATTAGAGAAATTTATTTCTGGTGATAGAAATTCATTTCTTGGTATAATGTGGTTCGGATTCCACAATAAGCTGTAGGTCCCGTTGCTAGGAAACCAGTTGGTTCTTAGCCACGTAAAAATAAGTCTAATCCTTCCGGCCAGCCCTAGGAGAGCTGTTAATCAGCTGAGTGGTCTGGTTAAACTAAGTTATACTTAACATAGCGTCGAAAGGCCTCGCAGCACCCCAGGGTTTCCGTTTCCTTCGTGGATTTTATCTTTATATATATATTCATCACGTTCCATATTTTCGTGATTCAGTTATACATTCATATATATATATATATATATATATATATATATATATATATATATATATATATATATATATATATATATATATAATATATATATATATAATCGTATATGTAAATACATATATACGATACATACATACATACACACACACATGCTTCATATGTATATGATCTATATTTTGTTTAGGAGACCCGCTTCCCTAACAAAGATACATAACTGCTCTACATTACAATCCTCCCCGAGAATCGTAGCAAGGATAAAATGTCCATCTCTGTGACAACCCCGGGAGAGGAACCTATGTCTTAGATCCGCAAGACTGGGACAGTCCACCAGTAAATTTGTCACACTCAAGGATCAATACAATCTTCGCAGAATGGTTGGTTTTCACCTGAAATCAAGTACCCATGAGTGAGTCTTGTATGTCGCAATCCGTAGCCTGCACAGCATCGTTTCCAGTCTCCTTGGCATATAGCTATATGGCCAAGGAGATACTGATTTGTTTCTGGTTTGTTTCAATATTTTCCCTACGAGACTGCCAATTTCGCGAAAGGCTTTTCATTTTTTGACATACAAAAGGGAAGTACATACCTATATAGGAGCACGCATTTTCTGAGTTCTGGAGAAGTAACTGCTGACTTTGCTCGTTCCCAAGAACCCCACCAGCAGAAATTTCCTTCTTTACCAAGAATCTTCTTTTCACTAACAACAGCCAAAATTAGAAGAGAAACAAAGCGAAAACTCATTATTTAGCGACATGACCTTCAGGCGATTGTTTGTACGTAGTTAACGTATCCTCGTATCATCCAATGATGCTGCTTATTGTAACCATCTGTCTATCTATGTATATTATTAAACTTGGCTATGGAACTATGCCATTAAATTTAACGACCTTACAGCAAGGCGAGCAGTTAAGTATTATGATGTCTAGTGAGAAGCTTGTCTTGGACATCGGGACGCACAAAAGCCTCGGTTGCAAAAGTACTGTATGTACCGGTTCTCACTTATTTTAGATGTTTTTTTATATATATATATAAACTACCCCCGATAACAACGTCGTTATTTTGGCTAATGTAGCGTAAGTATTTGAAACTGGGTTAGTGACGTGTAAGAGGTGCCAAACGTATCATTCTAATGGAAATTGTAATGAGAGAAGTAAACTATATGATGACCAGATTGCATCAAGTGACTCTGACTAATTTGTGATTAATATATAAAGTTTTTCAAGTGGTTTTTGTTTTAAATCATTACTCATTTATAAAAGAGAGAAATGTGGCTGATGTACAATAAAGGGAAACATGGCTTAAGGGTTGCCACGTCTTCAGTCACCTATCTCAGGACAAGGATGGGTATTTAATTTGATGCTTCTGTTTAAACCCTTTTTCCATCACGGACGTCAAACCTCTCACCGAGGGTCCATCAGATTCAAAAACAGAAGATTACTGACGATGTCCCAAAATTGTTCATGTCTCCCAGATTTGGTTTTACGTTTTAACTCTGCCACTTATTAAAAAAGATCAAATCAAGAGTTTTGTTTCGCCCCCAGTGAAAGTAACAAAGGAATCAAAGTTTTTTCTCAAAAAACCACTAAAATAAAATAAAATAAAAAATCTGAATCACCCGCAATCAATACAAAAATATACAACAATCCAGTGCATCTTTAAAACTAGGCCTACAGAGAAGTCAAGATATGTCAGGGTATGACCACAAATAACCCTCTCGTAAAAGTCATATGAGTATAGGTATGTTATGACCCCTCAAGTCCCTAAAACGCCTACGATCAACAAATCATGCTAGTCCAGATAACACCGATTTCTGGCAGACTTTACTTCCTC
>NC_089744.1:39174098-39206598 GCF_040412425.1 Macrobrachium rosenbergii
CAAAATTTAATGTCAGCAGCCCATATATATTATCTTTGTTATTAACGCAGACAATAATTTCCTTCGTTTATAAATACTCGAATAAGAAATATAACGAGATGGACTGTTTTTCTGCACATACTTTAGGGATATAGTCAGACATGTAAAGAAGTATTCGAAAGGAAATTTTCAAGCGGGTGGAAAATAATGGTTGATGGTGAGAATATTATTATTATTATTCTGAAGGTTAAGGTAGTCAGTCACATATGATGCTGTTCTGAAATTTTGAAGCATGCGAGATTGTTGTTTTTGTTACGACTCCAAACTGCGTGCTTTACAGCGAAGATCGAAAGAAAGGCATTACTGTGACTGAGGGTACGAAATCGGCTTTGACAGCTGTTGTTGATCTGCCAAGTCACCTGCGGTTTGACTTGTTAAGTTTAGAATTTATTTTTTTCTTCTGCATTGCAGTTAGAATGTCAAAAGATGTTTCACTCATTTCAGTTTTAGAAAGTATATCTCGCTCATTACGAACCAAAGAGTATAAGTAGTTATGTCACAAAAAAGATGAACCCCGACAGCTATTGGAATGAGGCTACCTGCACTCTATTAATCCTGCCTGTAATGGCAACAAAAACGTATGCGTTTTCTCACGGCCACAATTATTTGCTGTCATTGACGGTTGTATTGTTACTTCAAAAGACGGTCATGCGTGCAGTTTCTGAATGAATTCATAAACTGTGACATATCTGGTAAATTCCATTTATTATCTTAAACATTGTGCTTAACGGACAGTCACTCTTACTTAGTCTAATTTGTATTGCAAATGCCTCATTAACAAGGGACCAAGAAATCCTTAGCCCAAGGCTGAGGGTAACTGACCCATGATTAGTCCGCTAGTGACATGAGAAACTGAACTGGCAAAAGCAGCTTCCACTTTCCCATCTCCTTAGACCCGTGGGAGAGCGGATCTGGTAATGTCCAGCATTTACCGGTTACTCCAGCCAGACCCTCGTGACATTTGCGTGCTTTTGATAGCTGGGAAAGTTGCCTTTCGAATGATTTGGCTAAACAGGCTTTATATAGATTATGGAGCCAGATGTCCTGCAAAATTACGGAAACCTTTTTCTTCTTAATATATGCATCAGTTTAGTCTTACTGACACAGGCTAATTATACTTTCATGATGTTGATTTAGCTTTATTCTGTTTGTCAGTGATGTGACTTGTCCTTCGATTTTGTTCTTCCTTTCCTCCGTGTGTAAACAAAGGACGCCCACGCTGACGGCAGCGTGAGCACGCGAGACGTCAACTTCGCCAGCAATATTGCTACTCGGTCTAAATTTGATCAGAGGGGTGCGAAGAGTCGCCAGAAAATGCGCCTTTGGCATCGCCTTAGCAGTGTAATTTACGGCTATTTCATAATTCTTCAAAGCATGATGTCCCGAAACTGTTGGGGAGAGAGAGAGAGAGAGAGAGAGAGAGAGAGAGAGAGAGAGAGAGAGAGAGAGAGAGCATTAGTTAAACTAAGTTAATCATCATTTACACTTCCGAAAATCTCCACTCATCTTCAGCCTCCCGTCTTATAGCTCTTGTTCTAGTAAGTCCAGGTCTTCCAAGTGTTCTGGTGACTAAGTTACTCAGTATGTTTTGTCTTCCATGAAAAAATCCCGCCACTAAGAATCTTAATCTTGACACTGACCGCCACTACTTTCCGTTATTGCTTCATTATGCAGATGAAGAAGTCGCAGTAATTAAAAAAAACGGCATTGACAGTTGCCATGATGTTTTAAAAGAATAATTTCCAGAGGTCAGTGAATAGTAAAAAAAATGCACCCTAACTTCTCAGTCATTATGAAATCCTTCGCATTGTTGGGAATCATTTAGTAGTTTTTTATTTTCTTAATAATCCATCATTGCGGTGTGTGGGAACTTGACTATATTTCTTAACGAGTTGCTTACATTATTATTATTATTATTATTATTATTATTATTATTATTAATTGCAATAATAATAATAATAATAATAATAATAATAATAATAATAATAATAATAATAATAGCTCATCGAAACCATCTTGGTTCCATAGACTCCTAGTTGAACTTATCGTACAATTATTGGACATTGTTGTAAGGAATTCTTATTAGAGATACGAATGCAGATATGGTTCTGAAGTAACATAATATTTTATTTTCGTAGTATAAAGAACTTTATTTGGATACCTTTGTCCATCTATGTATCATTTCCCTGAAGTTTCTCAAGGGAGACGACAAAATATGAGAAAGATTTTAAAAAATCCGTTTTGGAGTGAATCTTGCGGAAGGGAAACTGATATTCCAAAAGACACGTTATCCAAGTACAGGTAAAATTAACGAATAAATCAAGAGAGGCAGAAAGATACTATATAAATCAGTTGGGAAGACAAAAATAATAATACAAAAAAACTAGGTGTTTTTTGAGGTAAGACATCTAGAAAAAAATGCTTGTATGCATCCCCAGGCCGCACAAGAACCCGCTCTTTTCATTCTTCGATATACGATCTGTCAACCAAATACTGGGTATCTGAATGGATTGTATTTAGCAGATTCGCAAATATGCTCGATTATTTGTGATGGCACACCTTAATACAATGTGGTGATCATTTTCTTTTATTTTTTGCTGCAGAAATCACAATAATGACTTCAGTTAACCTGAAAACCGTGTAAATGCAGCTCTCAGTATTTTTCAGTTACTCATTATATGTTAAATAAGAGACCAAGGTTTTTCGAAGCAATAAAACATATTTTTGCGCTGTCAGGACACATCAAAGATAATTTGGCCCCCACATGTGAAAAACAAGACCATCCCTTAAGGACGCTATCAGTCATCTTCCATCTTTCAAGAGGTGGACCTCTCACTTCCTTTTGAGTTTACCGTCTGCTCTTGTTCCTCCTCCCTTATGTTTCTCTTTTCCTATATGACCTTTGCCAGAAAATGACAAAGGTTTTTCCGGTCCGTCTTCCCTCAAAGAGGAAGGCGGAAAACAAATTAGTCATAAAGCACGAGTAAATACTAGCTATATTATTATTATTTCTAATATTTGATGAATGTTATTGACGAAAGATCGACCTCGCTTTCATTTATCCTTGAAGAATCCTCCTCTAAGATACTCGCTAAGCTTAAATCTGGCCATGTGCCAGTATATTAACTTTCTAGATGATAGCAAGAGAGGGAGAGATATCGTTTCCATAGCTCAACCTTGTAGAAAACCAAACTGTTGAGATTTATAGCATGCAAAATAAGGCACTTAAGTCAATCGAAAACCGTGAAAAGTAAGAGAAGCGACATCAGGCATGATGCAGACTGTAATAGGCACCTCAACCTCTTGGCGTAACCTTTGGCTGAAGTCTCTTTCAAAGATTAGACGGACTGAATCCCTCCTGGGCACTTATTGTAGGAAACCTCTAAGCTACAACACAGCTTGACTTTCACCTTGATGCCAGAGCTGGAGCAAACTAAGAGGTCTTACATGTGTCACATCAGCTCAAGTCAAAACATGGGCTCGTCCTTGTACCCTGTCATACCCTGTGGATGAACTGCAGACGGAACCAAGGTGGCACCGGTGCCAGCAGAAAACATGCCAAACAGGCGGTATTAGTACAGGCCAAAGAAGCAGCGCTGTACGATGCGATTGTGAATGTCAGACTCACTTTTCGTGTACCCTTTCCGCTCAAGTTGATGTGGCACCACGTGATCGTCACTCGCCTTCGAGTCTACCATCATGTGAAGCAATGTGGCACCAAGCAATTCCTTGAATTAATAAATCAGGGAACCAAATGCACTTACAGATGCAAGTTACGTTGATGGAAATCTTGGAATGTTCGGCCATCATAAGGTATGTCATCTCAGAGTTTATTAGTGCGCCAAGGACGTTATGTTTTTGGTTCGGAGTGTTTGCTTGCTTGTTTGTTTGGCAGCAGAGTTACACAAATGCGGATTCTTACGAACAGTTTTAAGGTTGGCCGCATTTCTGACAGTAACTGATTAGATTTTTGAAAAGATAAGAATGTAGTTTTTGGAGAGAAGGGGCCTTTTAGGTAGGCAACAAGATTCTGGGTTAGATTGGAATGTGAATTTGGGAAGAATAGACTCAGAGGGATAGAGTTTGGTCTTGCCGGAGGTTTGCGTCTTCTGAACTCTTCTGTATTTTTGTTTTTGACTCCTAGATATTGGTCAAATCAGTTTAGATTGGTTTTTCCGTTTAAACGTCCTTGTAAGTGTCAGTAACGCTTTTTTACATTTACAAATATTGATCTTCATTGACAGGCCTAAGCGATTTGCATTTACTTTATTTTGAGGCTGGGCATATTTTATCTTTCTCTCTGAGTTCAAGTTCTCTTGCGTGTTTCCTTTAGGCCTGTTCTAAATGATAGCACTAGAACGCCCGTCCCATTGCCTTTGACATTAAAGAAAACTTCTTTGCAAGGGAATAAACTTGTGAATACGTAATAGATTGTATTGACTCATTGTTTTGTTAAGCAGAGGAAATATATTCTTTCCCTCAACATTAGTTGAATGATCTGGAAAGTATAGAAAAGGATTAAGAATAAAAGATATTGTGCGAAGGGATATCGACGTTCGAATCACGTGTTAAAGGCAAACTCACAGGAAAGCGAAGGAAGAATTTGGCACCAAACCACATCAACAAGGAGCATGACATTGCCGGACAAAATGAAGATGCCGCTTTGTTTACTGTCTAACTGTAGGTTCTGAGTTAGTCATGACTATCTGCTGCTAAACAGAGATTGAGGGGTTCGTCCTTCTTGGAGAGGGGGAAAGGGTGGGTTGGAATGCCAAGGGGAAGGGTAAGTGCAAGGGCGAATGGTAGTGGGTTTAAAAGTTGACCTTGAATGGTAAAATATAGCAAGTCAGTTTTCACATTCGTTGGGCCTCAACTGCGTTAGAGCCAAGTTAACATCGCACTGGGCAAGCAACCAAATAACACCATCCGCTCCAAGTAGACACGAAAACAAGTGAAGTAGTAATTTAAATCATATTCTTTGTTCATTTACAAAAATGTTAGTATTGTACAATTGTGTTCTTGTCGTTCTTTAAATTAGTTTTAAGTTTTTGCTAGGTTGTATAGTAGGAAATACCGCGTGGAAACAAGTTACCATATTTCTAGTCTTTTTTTTTTTGGAATTAGCCTGGTAGCCGTTATTAAAAAATAACACTTGCTTTATTTCTTTCAAGAAAACCGAGAAGTTGCTAACACACTTTCTGCGCCTTAAAAACCTGACAATCGTTATCTTAAACGTCGGCTTTTCTAATAATAGATAGATAGATAGATAGATAGATAAATAAATAAATAAGTAAATAAGTAACCAACTGTTATCATAATCGTGTGTTTAAGAGTGAGAAAGAGAACGCTTCTAAATTGACCCATTTCATTTGCCAAACCGTAAAGCAGAAGAACCAACGCTAGACCAACTACGCAACACCTTTGAAGAAACATTAATACCTCTGAAACTGTCTTAAAAAAAAAAAAAAAAAAAAACTTTAAGCATTCCAGTTCGAAAGTAAAAAAAAAAAAAAAACTTTTTAGCATTCCACATCGAAAGTATCAAGTTCACCGATATAATTACAGAATTGGAAAAATTTACTTCTGAAGCCCACGTAAGGTGAGCCATAACAACCGGGGTCAATACTGTCGGGGTTTCATGACAGCGAATCTCACCAGCGGAAACAGAGGCTCTGCGATAAAGAATCAGCTGTAACATGTCTGCTTCTAACGTCAAATGGTATGATAATGTCTGGGGACTATTCCTGTCTGTTGTTAATTTTGGTATGGAAATGATACCATAACCAGTAAAGGTCATACCCCACTAGGTTTTGTGCTTACAAATAAGTTTATGGCCAGTAATAACTGTAAGTTTAATAATATAGAAAACAGTCAAACAACTAGAAATCATCTCTTTTCTTTAACTGTATACTGTACCAACGTTTCGGGAATCCATTCCAATCATCAAAATGTACTGAGGTTGTAAAACTCAGCTTAGGGTTAATATATATGTAACTTGATAATAACTTTTAATAGCAAATTATTGCTATAAGAGAGCTAAATGTGAAGTCCACACGGCACAGGCGAAATTGGCAAATGGCTAAAATCTGATAGGGTTAACCTGAGAGGTAGTTTCAAGTTTTTGAAAATTTGCACTAAGGAAAACGGAAATATAATAGCATTATTCAGAATTTTTAAGAATCAATAAGGTTTTGAAAATAGCAGGATAAATTTAGTTAATGGTAAGAAAACTTGAAGGAGTTCCCACATAAACTGCAAAATGAATAGAATTAGTGTCAACTTCAGTTAAGTAGAATAAAGCCATTCAGAAAAAGGGAAAGAAAACACTTTAATCAACTAGAATTATTAGGATCTAATAACAAGTAATGCAGAAAATAGGAAAACCGTGAATTTAAGGAAGGTTTGTGAGATCAGACTGGAATAAGAATATTTATATACCCTTCATACTTCCAGATTACGTTTGTACAGTGACTATTGGTTTTAGCTATTCTGTACTGTTAAGTAACTTGGCGCCGATCAGTGAACGATGAATAGCCTTGACCTTCGTCCAAAAGTAAAAAAAGCAAAAGAAAGCAGACAGTTGAGCACTTCACACCAATCACGCTAAAAGCTACCCAAAAAAAAAAACTAAAATGATGCAAGAACCAGGCTCTAAAGAATTTGTTTACTGTGTTTCAAACATATTTTCGGATTTGGTGTACCAAACTGGTTGCTGCCGGTGCCAAAATTAAGAAGCAGAAGAAATAAGTAGTAAAATACAAAATCTCGCAGTTGCGCTTGGCCTGTCCTTACATAATAAAACATAGACCTCTAAATGGTGATAATAAATGGAGGGACTATCCATGTGCGTGATTGTATGTATGTGCATATATATACATATGTATATAGGTATATATAAGTATATAATGTACACATACATATATATGCTAAATTCCGAGTTAATTTTTAAAGAAGTGAACATGAAATTATGTTTCAGGAACTAATTTGAAAATGATAACACTGAAATCCGAATTACTGGCATTATGCCACGACAAAGTGTTTGTGTTTGAAAATTAATAACAGTAGGTTTAAAAATTTCAGGAAGTCCAGAGCTCATGATAGGTTTTTTTCTTTTTCATTCTGCATTGAAGGGTTCATTTTGAATCTGCTATTCGCACGGTTAATTTAAATGCACAGCAACTGGATATCTAAAACCAGTTATTTGAGTGGCGTCACAGAGAAGCCGGTTGTAAGAATGTGATTATTGGTTGATCTCTTATTCTTTGTTAGCAATTACGGTTTTGCCTCATTTTTCCAAATATTTTTGTTCATATATATTTTTTTTTCATCTCGCATTTCAGATCGTCTCGTGATAAACGTATTTATCGTCTTGGATCTTATATTTTTCCTCTTGATCTGGTTTGTTCAAGTATTCATCCCTACACGATGTTATTTCGTATTTAATTTTGATCCGTGGTTTAGGTAACGTTTTGTTCATGAACGATATAACATATTATTTCCCTGAAGTTGCTGAATCATTTATAGCCCCTTGCATCTTGAAATTTGGAAAAAAATAATGTAAATACTATAAATAGTAATGCTAAAATTTTTCTGCTTGAATTTTGAGATTTTTGTGCGAAACAACTTGATATTGGGATGATTTTGACCACAGTTTTTTTCTTCCTTGGGTTACTAAACTTTGATGATAGCTTTGTTATGGACCAATTCTGATTGCATGTAGAAAGCAAGACACAAAACTTCAGGTTTTTGCTACAAGTAAGTGTGATGTTATTTCGATGTGATTCAAGCATCTCCATGTCAAAATTCCAGTACTGTGCGACAAAGTTTTAATAGGATTTGGTTATTAAAACCAAGGTTCATATTTGAGCAACAAAGGTGTCGTATCCTTTTGCAGTTCCGAATGGTTAGAAAACGCGTGGTGTCATGGAATTTTTCATCCTGATTAAAACTATTCTGAATTACGCAACGAAGGTATGATATAACACCGACGCAACGAAGGTATGATATAACATCGTCAGATGGGTAGCAGAGGTTTGGTTTCATTAAATAATACTGTGACGAATCTCTCTCTCTCTCTCTCTCTCTCTCTCTCTCTCTCTCTCTCTCTCTCTCTCTCTCTCTCTCTCTCGCTTTTTTTTTAGTTAAAAGTGAACACTATGTCCTTCCCCAGGAATGACCGACCATACATTGTTCTTCATGAAGACTCAAATTTACCTGACAGAGGTCAAGTAGGAGTTTGGTAACTCCTACTTGACCTCCTCTGATCAGAATAAAAGGACTGGTGCTCTAAATTCACGTGTAGGAAACGTCGTCAAGTAATGGAAGAGAGTAAAGGAATACGGAAATAATGCGATAAACATCGTAAAGTGAATGAATAGAAAAAGTAATATAAGAACTAAGAACCTGGGCAGAGGACTCACCTGAGTTATTATATACATTTTGCGAGCCAGCTCGGGCAGCTCGGCTAAGGACTGACCCAGGCTCATGGCAATGAACGACCCTCTCTCGGGGTACAGTTCGCTGTTCACCCTGGAAATTGTCGATCTCAAGGATGCCATGGAAGGCCTGGAACTCAGTCCTCCGAAGGACGGGCGGGAGGACAGCATAGGTGCCGACACGGTGGAGAACCGCATGCGGCGCTCATCGTATAAGGGAAACTTGTCTCTCTTTTCATCGTTGTTTTCGAGGCCGACAGCGCCATTCTCTTCAGGATCCTGTAAGGATGCTGGAGATGCCAAAGGCGCTACCTCTTCGGCTGCCTCCTCCTCTTCTATTTCAACCTCTGTAGAGTCCTTGTCCTGGAAGGCCACATGTTGGCCGTCCTTGTCTTGTTCTACGGGAGGCATTTTCGCCTGTTTACGTCTTCAGTAGAGGCACTTCAGTTTGAAAGAAACAAAAACTCAAAACGCACCGTAAATATTCAGGTATCTGTGCCCATTGTCAGTAAGGGGATAAATATAAAAGCAAATAATCCGCAAGAAAATGACGGAATCGAGTTAATGACAGACACGGTCCACTGAGAAGACTTCAGACTTGTAAACGAAAAGAGATAACCCGTGTGTAAAAAGTCGACACTAAGAGATGGGGAAAAGATACTCAGTGAAGAGGCGCGAGTGGAAATTACGCGACACCCTAGTCCGCACGACTGCTAGGCCAGATCTAGCCCGTGCGCGGTGGTGTCGCAGCATATATTTGATGACGCAGGTGGCTTGGTGCTGCTACGTCTGCGGCGCTGCCAGACATCCTCTCGACTTCAAACGCATCGCTTGCCACGCACGTAAGCACGCCGGTGCCTTGTAGAGGATATAACAATATCATTAGCATTGTTCACCAGATATCTCTCTGATTAACAAGCTCTTTCTAAACGTTCATTCAGTTGCTCGATGTCCAAGTGATGCTGTGATTTACAGTAGTCCTTTTCCACCTCCAAGCAATATTTATCTAGTTTGAAAAGTAATCTCAACTCAGATATGAACGAAAATGCTGTTGATTTATATATGTGTGCATGAAATGTTGATATTGTGAAAGCTTTTCGCACTGTAAATGCATCCCGATTCGTCAGGTTAGCTTTGAGTGTGACTGAATGTTGTCTGGTTCTTCTTTTGGAGCATCCTACTATGATAGAGAGCAGATTAATGTTATATATATATATATATATATATATATATATATATATATATATATATGTGTTTACAACAGCTAAAACCGTAGTTGTTTAATATTTTATTTTCCGTATTATTTTCTCCTTCGGCAATTTTTTTTAATGATTATATTCAGTAGGCACCTAATAAGGTTTTTTCGAAGAAGTTGGCGAAAGAAGTGATTATTTGAGGGCCATATCTCTGACCTAAGATGTTTTTCTTGACGTTCAAATGAGTGTCTTTGAGCAGTTAATCCCACGTGCAACAAGTGATGATGCTTTCACTCAATATTTAATATAAACGTACAAGAGAAAGGCAGTATCTAAAAATATAAATGATGCAAAAGTACCTTTCAAAGTTATCAAGAAAAAAAGACTCATTTACAGCTCATAAGAGCGAAAATCAATGCATGATCATGCTGCAGAAAAGTAGTACAGTACGAACAGCGTTCTCCTAACCTGTTTGGAAGGGACGTCACCGGAGGCGGCTTATCATTTTATGACGTACCAGTTCCCCAACCCCAAAGACCCGCTGCTATACGCACGGCTTTGATTGTTAACTTAATCCTTGCTTAAAGCGCAGTGATGTTCTCTTTCTGTTTCACATTGCAACTGCGACGAATCATACTTCATGGAGATATGTGTTTACGTTGCTGCGCATTACTTGCGTAAGAACCTAAGACTGACAGTTCAGTGAATGCCTAACTTTTATTACATATTTTCGTTTGACACGATTTGGAAGTGCTAGTTATTATGGAAAATTTCATAGCAAATCTATTTTTTTGTTTTTTATTTGTATTACACCGATGTGCGTGCGTAAATGCACGACGAGATCTTGCACGTACTATAAGATAAGAAGAGCATACGGGATACGGGCTACGGGCAAAACATTTGGAGGAGTGCCACAATTTTCCACAAACAGTCAAATGACCTCTTCAGGGAAGAGGAAAATAGTGTAAGCGGAATATTATTAAGAACTCCACGTGGCGCAATATATATATATATATATATATATATATATATATATATATATATATATATATATATATATATATATATATATATATGTATAAGTATATATATATATGTATATATATACACATAAAATATACACTTATGTAACAAAACACGCACTATATGTATGTATATATATATAATATATATATATATATATATATATATATATATATATATATATATATATATATGTGTGTGTGTGTGTGTGTGTGTGTGTGTGTGTGTACATACATACTGCACGTGTTTGTTAGGTAACAAGTATACCATAAATCGCCATATGTGAAGATAATCACGTGAAGACCATACCTGAAACTCTCTCTTTTTTTATTTCCTTCTCTCTTCCTTGAGGGGGTCGCTTGGCTGTTGAGAGGGATGGCACTCTTCCAAAAGATGTGCAGGCATCCCATATTTCCATGTTCGTAGTATTCGCTAGACGCCGTTTTTGACGTGAGGAGATTCCTGGGCATCAGCAAACGCATTACAGTAAACTCGAAAGGAATGTGTCCTTCGCATTTATCCCGTGAACAATGATGTTCAGTGAAAATAAATTGATATGGAGTCATTTTAAGCATTAATTGAATAGTCAGGATGTTACATTTTATCTAAGGCGTCAACAAATAAAAAAAAAACATACCATTACTTAAACTTGAAAAACATATTACGCTGGGTATATTGATCATATATAAACGTATAATGAGCAATTGAAAGAGTAGCCCACACCAAGTTAAGAAGCAGACATTATTTGACATTTGCGGATGTACACATAGCCTTGGGGTTTTAGCTGTGTGACCCAGTGGTTACTGCAGTAGTCTCTCCTTGCCAGCTACAATACCCGGGATCTATCCGTAGCGAACATGAGACCTTCCAATGTCCGTTTCCCGGAGGTGCCTCTGTTGACCTAGAGCAATCTCCACAAAGTAAAAAAGACATACAGTTGAAAATACATATATGTACGCGCGTGCACATGCATACCTATCCTATATATATATATATATATATATATATATATATATATATATATATATATATATATATATATATATATATATATATATATATATATATATATATTGTGTATATGTTATATATTTTTATATATATGTATGTGTATATGTATGTATTTATTTATTTATTTATTTATATGCTTCCTTCTACATAAAATATCTTGTGCACCTGATGTATGTATGTATGTATGCATGTTAAGCATACGCGCACACGATTTCTTGAAGGTCGCTAGATGATGCAAAATAAACGTCAAGAATGATAGGAATTCTTATCAACGTGAAGATATGAAAAACAACTTTACATGTTATCAGCAAAGAGAGCGGCATTCGGACTCGAGCGCACGTGGTGATGCGATAAGCGTAGATAAGGCTAACCACTATAAGATTTATTATTTTTCTGTATTCCAGGTGTTACTATAACCATTGTAGCACGCTAAGCACATGTAGCGAGATTATGGCAAAGGATTTGTTCTCTTAATATATTTTTTCATAAACGGACTGTACTTTCACCGAACACATGAAGAAGTAAAGTATGCGTAGGCCTACGTTTTTTTTTTTTTCGCATTAGTAATGGAAGGGGCGGAGGCGTGAATAATGAGAGGGGTCCATATGTGAAGGGATGTAGTATATACTGAATTAAACTGGCAAAGACAGACAGACTTTACAGAGATTGTATTTCTTTCTCTTAGACAATCGTCCTTTTTTTATTCTTCAAAAAAAAAAAAAAAAGAGGAAATAAAAACACTGAATTCCGTTAGTGCCATTTTCGGCTATATTCAGCCTGTCATTTTGACCTTTTTTGTTTGTTTACCTTTTTAATATCGAGATATCGATGTCTATACTGCCCGTATATAAGCAGGACTATGGGAATTTATGAACCTATAATATCCAGTCATAAAGTGAGAGGTCTTCGTCTTCTTCTAAAGCCTTCTCCCCGCCTGGCTCCCATAGGTGGTTAGTGCCGTCAGTGCATCTAAGGTGCACTGTAGGAATTACTTAAGGGTCTTTGCAGCATCCATTCGGCCCCTAGCTGCAACCTTTTCATTCCTTTTATTGTACTTCCGTTCATATTCTCTTTCTTCCATCTTACTTTCCACCCTCTCCTAACAATTGATTCATAGTGCAACTGCGAGTTTTTCCTCCTGTTACACCTTTAAAACCTTTTTACCGTCAATTTCCGTTTCAGCGCTGAATAACTTCACAGGTTCCAGTCATTGGCCTTTGACCTAATTTCTATATTCTATTTATTTTATTCTCCCCGCCTGGCACCAGGTTGCCCTTCCATTTGCAGTGTTCTGCCTCCAGCAGCGCAGTTGTAAAGTAAAGCATTCTGCTTTAAAATGGCAACAGAATGAGCCTTCCCCGTAGGGGGTTAGTGCCGTCAGTGCACCACACGCGGTGCACTGTAGGCATTACTTAAGGTTCTTTGCAGCGTCCCTTTGGCCCCTAGCTGTAACCCCCTTTCATTCCTTTTATTTACCTCCATTCATATTCTCTTTCTTCCATCTTACTTTTCTCCCTCTTAACAACTGATTCATTGTGCAACTGGGAGGTTTTCCTCCTGTTGCAACTTTCAAGCCTTTTCACTGTCAGTTTCCATTTCAGTGCTTTGCCTTTGGCCTAAATTCTATATTCTGTCTATCTATCTATCTATCTATCTATCTATCTATCTATTTATCTATTAGAATGAGCCTCATACACTGAATAATAACTTCACAGCTATTGAACAAAGTGAAATCTAGCTCATTACAGCTCTGGTTTTGGGCTAGGCAGGCCTGGAAAAGGCCTAGTCACTCAAAGGGTTAAGGATTTGTATATAGATGTTAAACAACCTTATAGGAAAGTTTGAAAGTGTGTATGGTGGTTGAGGGGTGGGGAAGTAAAAAGGTGTAAAACACCCCACTCAAAGACAATATTCAGACTTTCATCAATCTTTCGGAAAGTAAATCAGGAAATTAATCATACCAGTCCTTCTGAGATACCCTTACAGTTTAAAAAAAAAAGGATATTGAATAGAATGACAACTCTCCTTGTAACATTGCCCGATTGAATATTTAAATAAAGTCGACCTTTGGGTTATCGATGTATATCGAATATTCATGTTCCGAATTAAATGATTCAGACTTCTCCCGGTTGATCACCGAATGAATATGGAAGAACACGCACACACTTAAAAGACAGACACACTTGGGTCTGCCTAAAAGCAAAATATCACTAAAAACTAGTAAAAGTGACATTTGATTTGCAGAATACTTATTTTAGCAATATAAGTTTAGTAAAAGATAGCCTGCTATTAAAAAATTTTGCAAGATGTTAATCAACATTATGATTCATTAACAACAAACAACAATATACGAAGATCATTAGCCAAGTATTGGCTGCTACTGTGAATTTATCAGAAAGGTAATAGTAAGGATACGAAGATTACTGATAGAAGTAAAAACGGAAGAGATGTCAGAAAGAGCAAAAACGCACTTTGAAAACTATCTACCATATATCGCTGCCACTGAGAAAAAAGGATGTTGAAATCATTCATGTAAATGATCTATGTGGTGTTGGTTAAACAGAAATTCCCTTGAATGTGAACCATCATAGAAGCCTCAATCAGTTGGTTAATTCTGAATCAGAGAGAACGCAGCCAACTGGAAAGAGGTGAATTTCATCATTTTTGTATATACGTTCAGTAGCCGTTTATCATGTTCTCTCTAGTTGCAACATTTTGTCTCAGGAAAATCTAATATAGTGACAGTTTAACAGCGAGTTCGAAGTCATTCATCACATCTCTCTCATCTTCTGCGTCATGAATGAACTACCAGTTCACTTTGCTTTCGTAAAACTTTCTTCTCTTTTTTGCTTTTGCAAAACACACTTAAAGAAAGTGAAGGTGGTTAGTCTTTATCTCGACTGATAACATGCAAGCCACTGCTGATTGATGCATCGGTTCTCATCCACAAAAGATATAAACATGCACATGCCCGTTGTCATGATATGGCTATACAGTTCTTCCAATAACATGGATTAATTATGATGAACCGTCGATATGAATTAATATCTTGTTGCTTTTGCTTTTCGTTATCCGTACCTCACTGCTTATATAATAATAAGATGTGTAACCAGTAAACCGTAAAAAGCATAAGGTTGCTCCAGTTGAAAGTAATCTTTCGAATTAGAACTAAAATAATCTTTCATTCCGAATTAGAACTTTTGACGTGGTGAACAGGTAATGAGCAGACCTTATCGAATCGCGAAGAATCTAGGTTTCTGTGCGGAAAATTTCGTTGTTGAAAATAGCAATCTGGATGCAGATTTCAGAGCGTGAATGCTGTAAACAACGAAAGAATAAATTATGTCTAGAGGGGAAAATAAGCACGCCACTACCCCCGTAGAAAATTCTCTGGCGATTAGAGTTAATTTTTCAAAACCGGTCGTTTGAAAGTGGAATTATGGCCAAAGCCTATTTTTATGGTATTGTCGCCCGAAGCAGCACAGAATATTCACATTTCACGTTGACAGTAAAGTAACAAATCAGTAAGCCTTATTTTAACAATAAGGTGAACGATTAACCACTGTTCTGAATTTCCTTCCTCCATTGATCAGGAGCTGAGAACAGTTATGGAAATGAAAACACGAATGCTTAATCATTTTTTGTCATGTGTTGAAAACATTCACTCTTTGGGAATGTATTGATGCGAAACAAGATATAAAGACATCTCGTGAATGGCATATCTTTGCTACCGACGGTGTGAAGAGGAAGGCAGTGGAATGGACGTAGTTAAGGAAATGAATATTAATTGTTCACGTGGCTTAAGCTAGAATATTTAATAAGGTACCATGGTGGGAACTGATAAAATGACCAAAACTTGTGTTACCAAATAAAAAATGTATCGGTATGTTTCTGCTCGAAGCCTGATTTCATAAAAACCTATCATTTAGCTTCTATAAAAGAAAAATTCCTTTTACCAGTCACTACATATAGTAATACTTTTCCTTTTAATAGAAAAATACAACTTCCAAGTCATTTACAGCAGAATGTCAAGAAACCTTGTGTTGAAAGTACTAAGTTCTTTCGGAAATTTTTAGACACCGAAGTAAAACCCTGTTGATCAAACACGGACTTCAAACTCCTGTCAAACTCTGTTTTTTTGTCAAGCACATTTTGGCAGATCACCCCGAACTGCGTAGTACTGTAACCTCTCTTCCAAGAATTATTTACTTTGTTTTTTTATCTATCCTTGAGATCCCTCAGACGGGTGTCGGTACTTCTTTAAAACGCTACTGAGAACAGTTAGTTTAATTTTCACTGGCTAAACTTAAGCAGCATTAAATCAAAAGTATCATTGTGGTTGTTTGATGATTCTTTTTATGGACTTTTTTCTTTATTACTCATTAATGTACCATGTCGTAGGGCGTTGTTATTACTGCTTGCTTATAATCTTTTCTTACTTCTGTTACTCTCTGAACTTTGACAGTTTCCAAGATCTAGCTTATGACATTGCTAACACTAGAACCATGATGTAGAATGAAATAAAAATTATGAATTGACAGTGAGGATTTTAACCAAAGACAAAGAAAAACTATTAAATTTAATAAGTTAAAATTACAACCGATCGATTGCCGTTTCTCTGCCTTGAGAGGAAATCACCTAATGATGTCTAAGAGTGTATGCACCACTTCCTCTCCACAGCAACTCATTTACCATACGTAAAGGACCTAAAATAAGAAAACGTACCCATTGAAAGAATCAATTTAACGCAGTAAATTAATTAACATCAAATTTAACGTGAAGGTAAGCAATTCAACAAGTTTTCAAAAACTAGTTTCGTGAAATATCGTAAATTTCGTAAATGAATAGTCGTTACTAAATAAGAAAAAATATATTTGAATTACGTTCGTAGTTAATCTTAGTCAAAATGAAACTCTACTGGTTTATAAACAAAAGGCCTAAGTATAATGGTAATTACAATGATAAAATCCTTTACTTTAATTTTTTCGACGTGTTGGCGACCATAATTTAAACTATAAGAAGCGTAAATTATATCTAAGAAACAGATCAATCCTATTGAGCCTGCATAAGGTCTCTCAACTGACTTACGTTCGGTTAGATCCTGGTCTTTCGTAGTTAGATGGTAAATACAGCTACATGTGTTGCCTTCCTCCGCCCTCGAAATCTCCTTGCTCGGCCTTGGTAGAATTTATCTCTCCATGATGTCTAAAAACTCCAGGAAATCCAAAAATTCCAGAAAATCTTGATATTTTTTGGTGCAACTCTGCTCCAAACTGCTCTCTTGACTAAAACCTGAGTCTCCTCCTGGAATCTGTCTTACTGGAATCTGTCTCTGGTTTTGCTGGACTGCCGAACATAAATACTCAAAGGCAAAATTAGTGGATATTTAATTGTCCAACAGCCAGTTTCAAGAACTATTCAGGCTCAATAGTAAACAAAGTCGCAAATTATCCTATAACCATAAAACAAATTACCATTAAACAAATGCCCATAGTTCCAACCACCACCAAAGTAAACAAAAGACAACGTACTCTTCAGTACAAACAGAAATATACAAAAAATAAAGATATTTCTTTACACTCCACACCAAGGGTTCTACATTTAGTTTTTTTTTTTAAATGTAGAAACTTGGAATAACTAGAAAAATTTCAGCCTTTTCTTTTACATTCCAGGCCAAGGGTTCTACATTTCTATCCTTAGCAAATGTAGGACTAATTATAATCCCAAATTATATATGAAAATATATAATTGAAATGAGTAAAATTATGTATAATGAGTAAATATAGCTATATACAGTTATGTTCCTGAAAGGTTCAAACGTCACTGATCATACTACTTGAGTCCTTTTCATGCTTTGCAGCGCAGCCCTCCTCTTGGGCCTCTCTTTTTTCTGAGGCTTTTCTTCACTCAGGTTTACCTTAGGATCGGTAGTATTAACGGAAATATGATCTTCCAATGTTTTAATATTTGAATGTGACATTTCCTTGCGCGTTAACACAGGGATTAAAGATGTGACGTGGCGTCGAACAATCTCCCTATTTTTACCTTTAAGCAGAATAGCGTCAGTTACTTCATCAATTACGTTACTTTTAATATCTTTAACAACTGCCAATGGGAAATTGGTAGGTTTGCAATTCTCCTCTTTTATCAGTACAATGTCCCCTACTTGTAATTTTTTGTGGGTAATCGGCTTATATCTACTTTTATTATTGACAGCCTGTGCCATCAAATTGTTCAAAAATTCTGCATTATAGGTTTCTATCAGATGTGCGCGCACTTTCTTCAGTTTCTCATAACTCGTTCTTATGGTATCAATAGGGTCAGTGTTTAAAAACCAATCAGGATCATTGTCATTATGAAGCGGCTGCAAGGCTGGAATAAGATTCAAAGACATTAAGTCAAAGCCATGTATTAGCCTCTCTGGGGTAATAGGGTCTGGAATTAGGTCATCACTGGTATCTCTTAGACCTTCAGAAAAAGCAATAGGCCTTCGATTAACAAGGTGAATAGTTTGTGAAACCACAAACTCAAAATCTCTGTACTGAAGAACATTTTTCTTGATTGAGCAGTGAAGTAATTGGCGGACCATTTTCACACACACTTCTACTAGTCCCCCAAGAGGATGGTGGCCTTTAAAGTATTGCTCAAATTTTAATGGACGTACTCCTTGTTCGTCAAAGTAATTCTGTGTTTCTGGATCATTCAGAAAGTCAGTAATTATGTTAGCTCCTGCAACTAAGGATGAACCAAGATCAGATAAACATAATTCAGGCACTCCATATTCAAATGAATGAAGCTGTAAAGCTCTAATGAACTCACCTGAGGTCATGTCAAGACAAACTTTTAAATTAATAGCCCTCGACCAAAGACAAGTTATGCAAAGAATCCAGACTTTCACCTTTTTGCCATTGTAAAGCACAAAGTATGGGCCTATGTGATCTATGAATATTGTACGAAAGGGAACACTAGGTGGTTCTTGTCTGAATAACCTGTATGGAGACTGATTTAGTTTAATAGTTCTCTGCTTCAGTTTTCTACAAAGTATGCATTCTTGCAGGATGCGTTTCACAACAGAGAAACAGTGTGGAATCCAAAATTGTCTTCTTAATTCAGACAAAACCTTGTAACAGCCTGAGTGATACATTTTCTCATGCAAATCTAAAACAATTAATCTTGTAATGTAGCTATTTTAGGAGCAAAACAGGAAATCTGTAATTATTATCATTTTTCCATCTTGAAAATTTGCTTTTCACTCTTAGAATTCCCTCATTATCAGGATATACATTGAGTTGATTAACAATGTTTGGGATATCTTTAACGAACTTAGAATCACTGTCAAAATACCTGAATATTTCGGGAAAATAAATATGCTGTTCTATTCTAATTACGTGACTCATTGCCCTGGCATTCAAGTTTTCGTCAGGAACTCTCAGGTTTCCATACCTTTCAGGATACCTGGAGTAAAGTCTGCATTTTAGGCTCCCAATAAACTTAAGCACGTACCTATGAACAGATACAAGCCTAGACAAACTGGAAAATCTGTTCACAGTCACCAAGTGCTCGGTTCTCCCTTACCGGCTGCACCAGTAGTAATTTGGCCGGATTTGAAAGACCCAGAACACCTGCCTGTTGAAGCTAAATGTTCTGCACATTCCTCTTCGGTGGAGCCGAAATTAATTTGATTGTAATTCTCCGAAACAACATCCACTGGTTTTGCACTGGGGTTTGGTACAGTGATATTGATTATATCACTGCGACTTGAATAGAAGTTAGCAGATTCTTTCAAAAACTCTGGCCCAGAGAGGAAATTAGACTTAACGGTAGTTTTATATGAAGCTACACGAGTGACAAGGTCAGCTGGATTTTCAATACCTGAAACAAATTGAAATCTTATAGGATGTGTCTCACACAAGGTACTTAAATGTTCTAATCTATTACGAATAAAGGTGCTGTGTTTATGCATCTTATCTAATTTATAACAATAGGAATTAATCCAGGATAAGGACACCAAGCTATCAGAAAATAGATGGAGTTCTTTGATGTTGATTGTTTCAACACATGAGGGCCCAGTCAATTCCTTATAGATATCTATTAACACTTCTGCACCCAAAGTAATGGCCTGAAACTCAAGGGAAGGCATGCTCTTCCCAGATAATTGCTTGTTCACAAAACGGTTCTTAGCTAGAACAAAGTTCACTTCTAATGACTGGATATCCTGAATAAAGATAACAGTTCCGTATATATCCTTACTGCTATCGGTAAAGGCAATCAGTTTATATTCTCCATTTCTCTGGCCAACAAATCTTCTGATTCCGAAACTGGGAGAGGAATTTGCCTGTCGACATATATTTTTCCATTCTTTAATTTCTGCATCTGGCAATTTGGAGTCCCAGGTACAAGACGAATCACATTGTAACTTATGTAGAAAGAGCCGTGCTCTATTCAGAATGGGCAAAGTGAAACCAAATACATCATAGTGACTAGCAATAGTTTTCAAAACATTCCGCTTTGTATTTGCCTCACCGTCCAAAACTATAGGCTTAGTGGATAGGGTATCATCAACACGATCCCATAAGAGCCCCAATAATTTGACAGATCTGCTAGTTTTCACTCCAGAACTATTATCAATTTCCTCTTGAATTTCTGTATCATTTGTTACAAACTGCTGAAGATAAAATTTATAGGGCTCAAATATTCCTTTTAACTCTTGAAAGGCCCACTTCAATTTTCACTATTATTTGCAGTAATACTGCCATTATCCATATATGTTAATGAATAAATGTGCCTTTTAAGCAAATTCACTTGGTCATCATCATCATCAGTGTCAATCATCAAAATTTTATATAGCCCAAGTAATAATATGCATGGGGAACAAACAAGACCAAATGGAAGTCTTAAGCTACGATACGCAACAATACTATAATCTCCTTTCTGTATATTACGATACCACAGAAAAAGTAATTTGCTTGAATCTAGATCAGAGAGGCAGATGTTGAAAAGCTTTTTAATATCAAAACACAGGAGCTTGGAATCAAAGCGTAGCTGTAATAAAGCTGTGGTGATCTTTTGGTTTAAACAAGGTCCACTCAACATAGCTTGATTGTGACTCATGGTTACGCCCTGTGAAGGATTATTTTCACATAAATTGGATAAAAATACAACTCTGCATTTTGTAGTGTCCCGGTCTGGTTTAAATACTGCCATATGTGCCAAAAAACTATGATTTGGATTTTCCTCTAAGTACTGATCAAGGTTGTCAATTCTTTCTATAATACCTTGTTCAGATTGCTCTCTGAAGCATTGGTCGATCAATTTTAACTTTACACCATCACCTTTAGAGTATTTCTTGAAATTTGAATTTAGAATTTTAGTAGCTAAAGTTTTATTTTGCCCTAGCAAATGCTTCACTTTACTGTTCCAGATTAGTGGCATGATTAATCTGCCTTCTTCATTACGCCTTGTATTTTGAAGAACATAATTTATTATTTTCTCGTTTTCCACTACCTTACCGGGAAATATTTGTGTGTCATAATTTAAGGTATCTGTACAACACTTCTCAAGGATCTCCTGAGTAGCTCTCTCCAAGGAAGCATAGTTGATTTTCCCTGCATCGTTCACTAATGTTATCCTGCTTTCACTTTCTGTTAGATCATCACAATCTAGGAGAGGATCTAAAGAATTATGACTTGAAAGGGCAAGATCCTCACATGTGTACAAAAGCACTTCAGCTTTTGTCTTTTCTTCCCCAAAACAAGGAGGGAGGTGTTTCAAATTGCTCCTAATTTGATCTGTGTTACCCACTAACATTACACCTGCGGCAGTCAAGGAATAAACCGACGGTGCATCATTCTCATTACCCCCAAATGAAACTGTTGTTTCAGGAAGACAATAAGCAAAATTTGACCCAAGAATAAAATCTATGTTATTAATTTCATCTTTTCTGTCCTTCAAGAAGTCATCAGCCAAGGAATATCCCCTGTTCATAAATTCCCGAACAATTTTCTGCAAACCAGGCAGTTTCAATGAAGTGTGAATAGATGGCACACCCGTTGCTTCAATTTCGTAAATATGATCTCCAATCGTCAAAGGCACTTTGTAAGACTTAGTATGATAAACTTTGGAAGAGTTAAATCCATTGATTTTGATTCTGAGATCAGAATTTATGACAGGCAAGTTTTCATACTTTGCCCTCTCCTCTGATATGAAGTTTGACTGACACCCGCTGTCCCTCATGCAACGAATCTTTGTCTCTCCCTGAAGAATGCAAGAAAAGGTAGGGAGTATTGCGTGGCTACAGTCTGTGACTTTGAACGACTCAGAAAATTTTTCAACAAATATCATGCTTGAATTACTTTCTTTCACAACTCGATCACTTTGTTTGAAATTTTCCTTTTTCCATTTTACATTGCTTTGACCGCTATCCCTCAGAACTCCACTTCTTTCTTGGCTCATGCATAGAAATTTGAAGTGCCAAGCGCCACAATCGCAACGCTTCCGGAAGTGAAATTTGCAGGTATCCTCATTATGATCCAACCTGGCGCATTTAATACAAGCTTTCAAACTTTTTAGCTTGCTGATTTTTGACTTGGGTTCTTGATACTTCTCACACTTGTGAATGGGATGAGAGGAATCACCATCGCCATTACATAAAGGACACACTTTGAAAACGTTGAGTGACGGGTCTGCTTGGTAATTAACGTTTGCAGCACAACTCGTAGCTCGCTTAGGACAAGTTTCTCTGGTTTTTTGTTTAATCTTATACTGTCGTTGACTGGTTAAATACCTTTCAGTGGCTTCAAAAAATTTATCTGCTATCTGATTCAAAGATGGCCTGGTTTCGTTGGTGATATGAATTAAATGAGATTGGAAGTTCTCATTCAAACCATGCCAGGCAAAATACTGTAAAATATCCTCTGAGGTTATTTTCAAAGCGCTAATGGATCCGCAAATAGAATTAATTTTCCCTATGTACTCAAACGGTTCTGTATTGTAATCAAGCTTCAAATTCGACATTTGTTTAATGACGTTGAATTTTCTGGTGACAGGAGAGGCTAACGCATTCAACAAAAGCTCTCTTGCTACGTTATAAGAATGCTGTATGCTATCCAAAGAATTTATCAATGACAAGGCACGCCCTGAAATTTGCTGTTTCAAAAGTAAGAACTTATCGTAGTCAGAGTAATTGAAGCGTTTCGTCGTATCTTCAAATTGCTGAAAGAACCTAATCAGATCCTCTCCTCTTCACTTGTAAATTTAGGTAAAGGGGCAGTTGCACTCTTAAGCATGCTGCTCAGTGTGCTTCTAGAAACTTCCACGCTGGAAGGAGGATTTGGACTGGATGTAGCCAGATGAGACAGAGTAGACAAACATTCACTGACCATATCTTGGTACCTACAACTTTCTTCAATTTCCTTATCATTTTCAGCTATGGCTTTCGTCTCATCATCAGAGTTTAATTCCCATTTCAAGTTTCGTATGACCGAATCGGCCTTTTCAAGCTCATCCTTGAGTCTTTCCAATTTTCTAACAAGGCAATCTCTCTCTTGAGGAGTATTACTACCAAAACTGTCCAATTCAGAATGAATACGGTTGACCTGTCCTCTATAGTTAGCCCTAGAACTAATCAGAAATTTCAAGTCTTTTGACATGCTTGCGACTCCCTTGCAAACCGAATGAAATGAATATAATCTAGAAAGTCACAAATAGCTCTCAGAAAAAATAAACTAGACTTCTCGACAGAAAACTGCTAAAGGGCACAATGAAAAGTCGTTGAGACCTCTAACTAAAAGTAACCAGTTGTTAACAAGACCTCTAACTAAAAGTAACCAGTTGTTAACAACCTTCAATTACCTAAACAATTTCAAATGGCCGAGCGGATAAGAAAACGAAGGACGGAGAAACGGCAACAACTAGCAAACAACCAACATGTCCCTGTTCGGGCGCCATATGATAAAAATTATGAATTGACAGTGAGGATTTTAACCAAAGACAAAGAAAAACTATTAAATTTAATAAGTTAAAATTACAACCGATCGATTGCCGTTTCTCTGCCTTGAGAGGAAATCACCCTAATGATGTCTAAGAGTGTATGCACCACTTCCTCTCCACAGCAACTCATTTACCATACGTAAAGGACCTAAAATAAGAAAACGTACCCATTGAAAGAATCAATTTAACGTAGTAAATTAATTAACATCAAATTTAACGTGAAGGTAAGATTAAGTTTCAATTCAACAAGTTTTCAAAAACTAGTTTCGTGAAATATCGTAAATTTCGTAAATGAATAGTCGTTACTAAATAAGAAAAAATATATTTGAATTACGTTCGTAGTTAATCTTAGTCAAAATGAAACTCTACTGGTTTATAAACAAAAGGCCTAAGTATAATGGTAATTACAATGATAAAATCCTTTACTTTAATTTTTTCGACGTGTTGGCGACCATAATTTAAACTATAAGAAGCGTAAATTATATCTAAGAAACAGATCAATCCTATTGAGCCTGCATAAGGTCTCTCAACTGACTTACATTTCTTTAGATCCTGGTCTTTCGTGGTTAGATGATAAGTCCAGTTACATGTGTTGCCTCTCTCTCCGAACATGAAATCTCCTTGCTCGGCCTGGGTGGAGAATTTATCTCTCCATGATGTCTGAAAACTCCAGGAAAAAAAAAAATGTCAGAAAATCTCATAGGTTTGGTGCAACTCTGCTCCAAACTGCTCTTTGACTACCTGGAGTCTCCTGCCTGGAATCTGTCTTACTGGAATCTGTCTCTGGTTTTGCTGGACTGCCGAACATAAATACTCAAAGGCAAAATTAGTGGATATTTAATTGTCCAACAGCCAGTTTCAAGAACTATTCAGGCTCAATAGTAAACAAAGTCGCAAATTATCCTATAACCATAAAACAAATTACCATTAAACAAATGCCCATAGTTCCCAACCACCACCAAAGTAAACAAAAGACAACGTACTCTTCAGTACAAACAGAAATATACAAAAAATAAAGATATTTCTTTACGCCTCCCAGCACTGTGTTGGACCCCTCTATTCACTTCTCCATTCACCTTTGTCATACATATACTTCCTTGCTTGTAAATGTTGATGCCTTACCTTTCTATGAATGATTTCACTTCGTTAATAGAATTTACTAAGTCCCTCTACTCCGTCCTACCAACACTTCTGAATTTTAAACTCTTTTCGCTAACCTTTCATCCCATTTCTCTCTGCCAGACCAAACCATCAAAATTTTCCATATGCCCTGACGTTCTCATAACGCTTTGATCCATGCATTGACTGTACTGTCCTTTTAACTACTGCGATGCATCTCCATATTTTTCACCCTTTCAATACTTCTTATACCACATAAGGTATAGAAGCGATAATCAAACATGGTAGCATCAACCTTTTTCTTTCAACAGCCACTCCTCACTTCCATAGAAGAATTTTGGGTCAATAATGCCTTCATACTTTCCATGTTTCTTTGTATTCTTTTGCATAAATCCTGCTACCTTCCTTGCATCCTGTTGGCTGTTACTAACCACTTTTCTCATCCTGCCATTGTCCAGTATAACTGCCCGCAAAAATCTATGAATCCATGGCTTCCATTCTTGCTTGCTTTCGCTTACCTTCATAACCTCACTCTCACTCACATAAACTCTAGCAGCCACTTCAGATTCTTTGACTAGTTTTTGCAGTTTCTCTTCACTATCCTCAGTCAGCACTGTATCATCTGCAAACATCTGGAATTTCACACTCCATTCATGACTCATTTTATTATCTCACAACCTACTGAGTATATCAGCTGTCCTTTCTCTGACTTCTAGTATCTTTCCGCCTTAAAACATTAAAAAAGCAATGGAGGAATAACATTCTTTTCTTATCCCTATTTTCACACTTAACCAGTCTCTTTTCAAGCCAACAAACTCTAAAGCACTCTTCATTCCCATCATAAAGCTTTTAACCAGTCTCTTTCTAGCCAACAAACCAAAGCACTCTTCATTCCCATCATAAAGCTTTTTATATCTTTCACTAGCCTATAATCTAAACCTTGCATTCTCGACACCATCCACATTGCCTCCCTAATATTATATGATAAGCTTCTTCCATGTATGCCACATCCAAATTACTGTTACATAACAAGCAGTTGATCAGCACTTGCTCCTTCTTGGCTAAAGCACACAGTTCTTCTCCTGTCAGTCCTTCTTTCATATCTTACTTTCTCAAACAAAATCTTACTATACACCTTTTCTGGTGTACTAAGTTTTATGATTACACAAATGAAAAATAATTCCTCTCACTTATTCCCTCAGAACCTTTCCTCTCATCCAGACATACCTTGCAAATCCAGGGTAGCCACTCTTGTTACATTTTCACCACCATACTTCAGCAGATAATTTGTAATCCCAACAACTCCTGGTTACTCCTGGCCCGCTGCTACGCCAGTGGGAGCTTAAGAAGTGAGATAGGTGTCAGTGGGGGTACCATGAATAGGTAGGCATGATCCTTCATAGGAGGTGGCACTGACACTCAATCAGAGGTTGCTCTGAAGACTTAGGGGCTTGAAATGAGCGATGTAGGGTGTCTCATAAGACACGTTGCTCAGGTTGAGTGATTCAGGGCCTCTCGAAAGACATAAGGGTGTTCGTGATAACGATTCAGGATGTCTCACAAGACGTAAGGGTGTTCAAAATGAACGATTCAGGGTGTCTCAAAAGACATAAGGGTGTTCGTAATGAACGATTCAGGGTGTCTCAAAAGACGTAAGTGTGTTTGTAATGAATGATTCAGGGTGTCTTGGAAGACATAAGGGTGCTCCTGATGAATGATTCAGGGTGTCTTGGAAAATGTAAGGGTGTTTTATTATGAACGATTCAGGGGTTCATCACAATAATTAAAGTAAGCCCTGACATAGGTTTCAATTTCTGAGACACTGGAGCGGGGAGAGGAGGGGGTGCTCACGCAGAACTTGTACAACCATCATGTACAAAAGTTCAGGAATTTTAGTTAGCTCAAAAAAGAAATGAATGCATGGAGTGATGAAGAAAAATATGCCTAGTCTAATACATGAGATTCGTGGTGACAGGTTATAACAGTACTTAAATTTACCATGCACGAGGCAGGATTAAAACTGAGAAAGGAAATGATATTACTCTACTAGACCTGTGCTTGGCACATGATCGGTTACCCACGTCTTACTCTACCCTCGCGGGTCGCGTGGTCAGTGTTGACAAAGCCTGGAAGCACGTGGTGTTTGTTATGATGGGCAATTGGTCACGTGACGTCAGTCGTCTGGGCTAAGTCTGGTGGTCACGCTCTCGTCTGGAAGGCTTCTTGCGCTTAGAAATGATACGGTGTGTGTTTTGTTTTCTGACTGATGGTCTCTTACAAATGAAAGGAACGAGGGACCTTATACATGCTGCAAGTCTGATAATTAAATTCCTTATTTCTAGCGGACGTTATCTTTATGGGCAGATTTTCTAGGGCTCACATGTCCCGTTCAAAAATGCACTAGATTTATTTAAAGTTAAACGGCGAAATTAAGAGATGTCATACCAAATCCTAACACTTCCTATCATGCACAAGCGAGAGAGAGAAAATTTAATCCAATGGACGAAAAATTGTTGGACGGGCTTTTACTCGTGGCCCAGTAAATGTGTGCCTATCTAAATTTCCGAGATAACAAATTGTCCAGATAACATGGGAAGGAAATACACGCACTACTTCCTGTTTTATCACTGGGATGTTCACTCCTTTTGCCTAATTATTCTATCTGTTAAGACATGCAGGGCAATCATGCTTTAGCAACAAAGCTTGTGGATTGGTTAATGCTCTCTCTTTGCTATGACTAATTTTGGCATGCACGTGGTCTAGCAAATTCCTAACACTGATTTTACAGTCACTCTTTGGTTCGTACCTAATATAAAAAACATAAAATAGCAACACTTTTACTTACAGTGTGAAACTGGCTCGCTTGTGTGCTTATTTACAGGGCTTATGCTAAAAGGTTCGTTTCTAGCCTTGCAACAAGCTTTTAACAATGCTATTCAGATGATAGTGCAATTGCACTGCAAGATTCTGAGCATTGGTCGCCACTGATATGGTTTTGATCTGGACCAAAGGTCAACTTGGCTGCTTTGAGGCCATAGAATGATTCTAACTGAGATTCACAGAACCTACCCTGGAAAAGTGGGGGTTAGTAGTAGTCATATCTAACTTCTAGCTCTGGGCTTCGACAAAAGCATATAAGGTAGAATGTCGGCTTAGGGCCTTTCTTCAAATGAAGGAGTGATCAGGTAAACACTTTGGGTTTACGTAATTAATTATATTTACATTAAAACACAATCAGAAGATTGGGGAGTAGTGATGGACAGGGGAACAGAGTCCTGTCATACAATCTACTAAACAGTAGGTGAATGATTCACAATGAACACAAGGGGGCCCCACTTCAAAGAGCACCACAATGGAAGATACAGTGGTTAAGACACTGTGCACACGCGAGATGATGAGGTAGTTCTGCAGCAAGCACTCCTACCCGTAATCGAGAATGCAACAGTTACTAAATAGTCGATGAAGTAAGTAAGGGAATCGAGGGGGTTGCACTTATGGTGCCAAGCAACTCGATTCTGCAACACAGGTTATTACATTTACGTCACTAAGTTATGCGCTTTACTTATGACACAGGTCTCAGTGAGGTAAATTGCACTGAGAAAAGAAAATGAAATAATTAGAGAAAATAATAGGGTACGTTACTGACTATGAGAACCTTAATTCGGGTACATTACTTTCTTCAGATGGGGTTTCCTCGTCTAAAGGCACCAGCAATGAAGGGTGATAATGAAGGGGGTCACCACAAAAGTATCTCAGGCTTCTAGACAGCCACGTGGGAAAGCAAGGGAGTAGCTCGAAGGGAGCTGGAGGACTGCAAGTGTCCTGGGTAGGATTTCCAATGTCGCTGAGTGTTCCGAGAGTGATCTGCCTGCGCAACTTCCTTTTGTAACATTGAAGGATTAAGATACCACTACATCCAGGTGACAGTGTCGTCGCGGTTACTCCATTTTTATAGAGGGCCCGCACATGGTGTTTGGTGGGCATGTTGCTTTGCAAGATCACTCATGCCCAGGTGTCATGGGGCCAGCCTGCTTTCTCTCATGAGTCACTCCGTGCTGGCAAGGATTAATCTCTGTAGGACTGCACTAGGAATCAAGGGCTCGGGCAAGTCACACAGTCAAGGGAAAGGTTAAAATTAACTGCAAGGGATGGGTAAGAGAGAAATCAAAGAGGTGAATTATTTACCCATAGCTTCTACATTAATATGAATTCACAGGACATTAAACATTTATTCTTATGGTTTTATTTTACGGTAATTGTGACAGGAGGGTTGGCGAGGAAGAGGTTTCCCTCGTTATATATATATATATATATATATATATATATATATATATATATATATATATATATATATATATATATATATATATATATATATATATACTGTATATACCAAATACCAAATATTTTTCTAAGGAGATTCAACGTAAGATCTGTATGGCAATAGAATGTCGATATACAGAAGGATTAAAACGGATGAATTTATGCATTATTAAGAGTTAGCAAGTAATATTAAACATATATTCATGAGTTTGATTATCTCCTCAATTAGGCCTTTTCTCTGAGTCATAACCCATAGCTTTTACCTTGATAAGTTCCCTAATATGTGTTTATGTAGCTGTTATTCAATCACCTACCATATCGCGTGCTGATAATCTTCATTGAACTTCAGATTAATTTATATGTATTATTACAGTAAATCCGTAATATCAGTGCCAAAAAACTATTTGTGAAACAAACATATATGACACTTACCGTAGTGCAAGCTTGTTTTTATTCTGTGACTAAGTGGTGTATAATCGAGGCGCCATCAACTAGTCCTTGATAACTCTCTCTCTCTCTCTCTCTCTCTCTCTCTCTCTCTCTCTCTCTCTCTCTCTCTCTCTCTCTCTCTCCCCTCAAACACCCGCACACTCACTGGCCAAGGCTTTGCTCACAAAAAGAATAAATCCGTTGTACTTGTTAACCAGACACTGGCATGAGTGCTAAGAGAAGTAAAATTGAAAGGAAAATGTCCAAGCATAGGCTATACTGAGAAAACAATGAAATACTCGAAAGAAATGATATTTAGCATTTCTCTTTGAGAGCTCGTAGAGCATGTAAAGTTTGATAACATCGATTTTTATGATATGGTAGTAAGTATGATTGTTGACAGTATAACAGCAGAATTGATTTTGTTTTTAAATGTTCGAGTCCTGAGTCTCTACAAGCAAATGTAGGAAGAAAATTAAAAAAAAAGATGCCAGGATATAAGGGAACGTTGGCAAGGGTGGTACAATGGCCTCCTTAGAAGGGGAATTGACGACGAACGGTCATTACATTTGAGGTTGACCGTCAGATAGGGAACAGTTGTCCTGCATTGCTGAATTAAGCCACGTGAAGATTGATTAAGCAAAGCTAAGGACGCTTTCAAGAATTACTTTTAATCTTCAGTTCCTCTTTTAAATTTCTCTTTAACATCTTGTGCATAATGGAGTCAAGAGTATTTAGACTTGGACTTAATAATGTTTTTATTTTTAAACTAATAATTCAGATTTAAAGATGTTTCCAAAGATAATATTACATATTTTTAGTATACAGCTACGAGACCAATAAATCCAGTGTAATTGATGTCTCAGGTATACAAAAAAAACTTTAGTATTTTGGCTAGTTCTCACTCAATATCTGTGTTGATTTATAGTGGCATTCGGACCCTTACTTGTCTTGCCGTAATTAAATGAATCATAGTTTCTTATAAGCAGGTTTTTCATTGTTGTTATTTCGAAAGATTACATTTTCATTGAATGTTTCAACAACACTTACTTGAGAGACCAAAAGCCAATGTAAAAGGTAACTCTGTCTTCTGTCACTTTTATTTAAAAAATATCTTCACAGATGCATTGCATTTAAATTACCTTTTTAAGCCCTAAAATGGTTTTGTATCCCATTTATCACTTTTTTTTTTTTTTGTAAAACCAAAACTGATTCTTCTTGGTAATCTTAGAAATTCTAAGTACAGTAGTTTGCTGTAGAATGCCGTAGAGTAAAGGAGAATTATCTTTCACTCCATTGCTTCAGTTTCCTCTTGGCCATATTCTCTATCTCTCTCATAAATAATATATATATATATATATATATATATATATATATATATATATATATATATATATATATATATATATATGTGTGTGTGTGTGTGTGTGTGTGTGTGTGTGTGTGTGTATGTGTGTGTGTGTTTATATATATATATATATATATATATATATATATATATACATACACATATACTTATATGATAACTGCGCACATTTAGATATTTTGTTGACTGTTAAAACTTTGAAAACTTATCAGTGTATATGGAACTATCTTCAAAATATCCAAATATCTGCATCAAGTGATCTGTGATTCCTTAACAACAAGAGCAATATCCGAGAGAGAGAGAGAGAGAGAGAGAGAGAGAGAGAGAGAGAGAGAGAGAGAGAGAGAGAGAGAGAGCCCAGTTACCAACTTAGCATTGCAGTGAGCCGCCACTCTTATCTTTTTAAACAGATCTTGACCTTTTGACCGACAAAAACCATTAGGGAGATCACAAGTAAACGGAGTGATGTTGGTATTTCTGTCTAGTTTGTCCTTTAATATTCCAGCAATTGTTAATTAGTAAGTAGCCAGATGAAATCATTTCAGGAACTGTTATGCTGCTGATACAGGTGCAGTCATTATTAAAAATCATTGTCGAGAGGACATTGCATAAGCATGTGGTAAATGAAGGTTGCAGGATGAACCTAGAGATGTTATATGCCCAGTGTTAGAGACCAGTGAGATAGCTAATCATCATAACACAGTGCCAAGGCAACTATCCATAAAATTAGGATGTTATCTAAGCTTAAAGGTCGCTGAACTGCCTAACTGTAGAGAAAAAGAAAACAGTTCCTTCTCATTTCGGTGTTATGACCTCATTAATATTTCCTCCGCAGAAATCTCATTAACCTAAGTAAATCAGGCAGTTACATAAAAGCTTACGTTAACACAGTCGATGCTCATCGGCACCTAGGAATGACGTCAGCATACCAACCCTTGGTTGGCGGTCCAGGGGGTCTCCAAGTTGTTTGCCTCCCTTGTGATTGGTCTTTGAGTCTGATCGCGCGTGAAAACTTTTCCCGGATTGGTGGATTTGTAGGCGTTGGCAGGGGCAGGTTTCAGAGGATGGTAGGACTTCCGAGGAACAAGGTCATAATTCAGACCGAAGAGTGAAAAACAAGGCTATCCATCCACCTGCAACAAAGGGGCTGCAACACTGCCTTACCGTACAGATGTCAACGTCTTCCAGGCTAGCCTTACGTCTCTGATGCACCATCCTCTAGAAATCTACGTTTTTATCCATTTTAATTTGTAAATGGTAGTTGTGTCAGGGTTGCCAACATGATGCACTAAGAACAAAGGTTTTCGACGTCTTACAAACGATTAGCAACCAAGAAAGGAATAGCTCTTAGTGCTCGTTGCCTCTCTTGATGCTGAGATATGTAACGGTTGTAGATTCCCTACAGGCATTGAGCGATGAAGAGGATGGAGGGGCCATAAAAAGATTGTAGTTCATCCCTTCACTTTTTTTATGTTTCAGGTTATCACCTCTTTATATATTATATTTGGAATTATTCTGGTTTTTTTTTTCGTCCTAACTCAATTACTTCCACAATAATGCCCTAGTTAAAC
>NC_089744.1:39511598-39651598 GCF_040412425.1 Macrobrachium rosenbergii
TCAATTACCTTCATTTTGCAACAAATGGGAAGTCTCTAGCACAATACTTGATTTATGGTGAATTTTAGTAAAAATTTGTTTTTTACGTATGAAGCGCATAAATTCATGCATCATTTTGTGATAATATTTTCTCTGTGTTGCTTTGATCGTTTTACAATTTGTTATATACCAAAATCATCGCAATTTAGTGTACAATACAACAACAAAAAATAACTCATTAGCTTTAACCGTTTTACTCACAGCACGATTTGTATACAATTATATAAGAAATTTTTTTCTCGCTGTCATATATTCCAATATTTATATATAATAATGATATCTTTTTTCATTTCTGATGGTTGCATACTAAACTTCAGGCAATGAGAAAAAAGGAGCCAAAAATGAACTCTTAATCTTAAAAACTAAGCGTGCTGCGATTTTTTTAAAAAAACTTTTTTCCGCTTTGGCGCTAACTCCCAAACGCTGCAGGCATACGACAGACACTTTTGTAAATAGAGGCTCAGCATTTAAGGGTTAAATTATTATACATAAACAAAAAAATAGAAATTTTTAAAACATATTTCATTTTCTATATATTTACCTCTCCATTATGATAGCTGTATTTCTCAAGTCAGGCAGAAGGACTACAGTGCATGATAACTATAAATTAATAGAATCATTTAGTTTTAACCGTCTATTGACCCATCCCTTTCAGGTGATTCAAGTGTCTGCTGCTTACCACTCGGATTTTTCTCCATCCACATGAGTGGGGAGGTTGAGGGATGATACGTAATAGAGGTGTGAATATTTAAAAAATAAAATTTTATTATAAAAATTTTTATTTTTGAAATTAATTTTACCTCTCTATTATGATAGCTGATTCACACACTGAAGAAAAGGAGGTGGAAGAAAAGTCCAAGGACAAATAATCACAAACCCCAAGGAAACAACAAAATTACACCAGGAATAAGATGCTTCTTACCTAATGATTAGAACCCATCTGGTGTTACTGTTGCCAGGACAGGACTAATTCATTACGCTGCAAGGACCTCTAAAAGATACTGGAGGCACCTTACAAGGGATACCACTCTCATTTTGATGAAAGTAGGGCAAAAGGCCTTGTGCCTAAACCAGCAGAGCAAAGATGGTAAAGGAATGAAGGCTTTCACCTATCCCAAAATAGGAACCTTCATACTCTCCAAAAAAATTTCTATGTAAATAAGAAAGGTTAGAGTATAACTACCCTAATTGTTCAGGATATGAGTTCCCCTGTTGTAATGATGGGCAAAAGTGCTCTACGTGATTTGTATTGAACATCTTCATCCTGTAAATAATGCAAGGTAAATATGGAGTTACGTCTCCACTGGACAGCAATGACCACACTCAAGGCTGGAAAGTGAAGGTAGTTGCCACTGCTCTCACCTCGTGAAGCTTACCTTCATGAGTAGGAAGAAAGAGGGGTCAAGATTAGTGTGTGCTTTCTTGGCCATAGGTCAATCTGTTTTAGAACACTCTCTGAGGTCCCTCGTCCTTTGACCTTTAGAGACTGTGCAGTGACTGGATCTAGGGAGGAACCTATCCATCTGGCAGCAAGCAAGACAGACTGGGGACACAAAATAATTGAGAAAGAGCCCAAGCCTTAATATATATTCATTCTTTGTCTTAAAGAAAGGCAAAAAGGAAAGGACTGTTCCTTGGGAAGTAAAACCCACATTGCAGGAGAAGGCCAGGAGTTCACTGATTGTAAAAAACAAGTCTTAATCATCAAATCTTTTAGGAAGGCTGAATTTAAGGGTTTAAATGGAGGCATACTTAAATACCTAATCATTACATTAAGTCCTAACTCAGTGGTTTAATATGAGATTAAGGAATCTAGATTTAAGGAACTGAAGGCTTCCTCACTTCCCCTAACTTGACTTAGGCCTAGACTTCCTCACTTTCCTGACTTGACTTAGGTCTAGACTTACTCACTTCCCCTGACTTAACTTGGGCCTAGACTTCCTCATTTCCCCTGACTTGATAATGAAACCTAATTATTGGAAAATCGTGTTTACAACCATCTAGATATCCAAACAACTCAATTTATTAAATAACAAGCTGGAAAATATATTTCTTAGGTTTTTGAAATAGGCCTAACCATGTAGCCATGCTAAACACGCATATAACTTGGATTTTTTTTTTTTTTCTACACTAACTTGTGTCTTATTTATATTTCATTCAATCAGATGCTAAACTTCTTTGTGCTTTATCAAAAGAAATCATAATAACTTTCGATGTGACGCTATAAAAGTAGAAAGTTAATTTACAAATCACATTAGGCCAATGCTTATGCACTCAGTTCCTGCTGCCAGTCAATGGTGAACACTCGATATCACACATTGCGAGCTGCAGATGTTTCTACGGGGAAATTTTTTTTGGGGGAATTTTTTTTTTTCTTTTAATAAACAATTATTGAACTAACAGTGAACATTCACTGGGGAAATACCGTCTGTGGTTCTACAGTTAATCACTGATACTTATTATCGGATAAAGAGGATGACAATGACTGGAATAAAATACACTAACTGGCAACCCCACGAGTTTCTAAAGAAGTACGATCAATTTTGAAATTTGTAGCTTCACTTTTGGAAGTTACTGTACAAGGAGAGAAAAAGGCTGTGTCAGCTTTGTACATGCCTGGCTGTCTGCTACAGTTGCTGCCTGTGGGAACACTTGGGCGTTTGGGTGCTTATAGGTACTTTGGGTCACCTTGGCTGCACAGAGCATGAGTTGGTGTCAGATGGTAGGAGTCGCCTGTGGGCGCTTGGGTGCTTTTGGGCGCCTTTGGCTGCTCAGAGCACGAGCTAGCGCCAGAAGATAGATGGCACCAGTGGATGCCATCTAGTGCTCGTAGCACGAGCTGGCATCAGGCTGATGTGGGCGCCAATGGCTGCTTCTGGGTACTGGAAGTGTGGAACGTTCACAATCTGCGCATCTACCTAGGTGCGTATCATCCTGGTGCAGGAGACATGAGAAGCTTCTCAGAAAATATTCCAACAAAGTAAATCTACTGCCGAAGTGAGTACTCTACAAAATGTGCTGATGAAGCAAATACTGGGACTGATTCTCGGCCAACAATAAAATATTATTATACTTGTTACTTGTTGACACTTACCTAGGTCCCACACCACTCCCAAAGTGGTCGCAGGGCCTCCATTATCGAATTAAAAGTTTATTCATCGGATGTATTGCCCTGAGCATGTGTCATCACATAGCATGTTCCACATTCACTGTTTGATATCCCATATCACAGCACTGACAAACAAAAAAGTTTAAAGTTCGTTTTGAAAGACTTCAAATCCTCAAACTGCCTCAGCTCAAGAGGAAGCTTGTTATATAATCTAGGAGCTGCATATCAAGCACCCTTCTCTCCTTACTACTTTCTGTCCTTGCACTTTCAATTCTCTGCAAGGGAAAATGTGAGGGTTAAAGTAATATTATTTACCAACAGTTAGCAAGTATACTAGGTTCGGTAAACAAACATAAAATGCAAATATTTGGCTTAAAGGAATGACGAAACATTCAAGAATTACTTTTAAGGCAATTATATAACGACGGCTTGCAAACAGTCTACACCCTGTAAACCCCACTAATGTAAAATTTGGACTAAAGGAATGGCGTAAGATGCAAGAATTACATTTAGGGCAAAACAACATTGGCTGCTCACAAGTAGCCTAGGCAAAAAAAAAGTTCGCCTGGATTAGCCTAAATGAATGACAAAACATTCACGAATTAGTTTAAAGCAATTAATCGGTGGTTAGCGAGTGCCTATGCCCGAAAAACACCATTTGAAAATTAATTTTAAGGCAAAATTACACTGAAGGCTTGCAAGTAATCTGCATAAGATGCAAGAATTAATTTTTAGGGCAAAACTACATCAGCGGCATGCTAGGGCAAAACTACATCAGCGGCATGCAAGTAATCAAGGAATAAAAAGTTAGGCAAAAAAAAGTTTTGCTTGGATTAGCCTACAAGAATTACTTTCAGAGCAATTATATCAGCGGCTTGCAAGTGTCTGTGCCCGGAAAACACCATTCGAAAATTAATTTTAAAGCAAAATTACACTGAAGGCTTGCAAATAATCTAGACCCAGTAAACAAAACATAATGCAAAAGTTTCAGCCTAAAGGAGGATTACTTTTCGGGCAGAGTTATTATCGGCGGCTTGTGAGCCTAGATGTAAACAAAAGACTTTTACACAAAATTCTGTTGATGAATCAACTTAATTATAAGAAGACAAGGAAAAAACTCATCCTGAGATTTCATGAAGGTTACTAATACGAATTCCAGTGGATGTGTACACCACCGAAATCCAAATATTATATCCGGCAAATAATGAATACAGCTGCCACCATACTCAGTGTTCACCTGGACACGGCAGGAACAGACCGAAGTTATTTGCTAAATTCGTTCCTAACATTCCCGCTAGGGGCGGAACTGGTCACCTACACAGAAGTGTGAAGTGTTACCCGCAAAATTTTGAATTCAAGCTGCCGTGTAAGTGAACTAATAGCTATGTAATTACTTGGAAAGTTACTTATAAGTGAACTAATAGCTATGTAATTACTTGGAAAGTTACTTATATAAAATGATCATTTTAATACTCAGGACTCAGTATTGAAATTAAACTACAGTATATGAAAAGGAAAAAACCTGACATATACAATACAAAACTTACCACTGTGTTCCCACTTCTCATGAATTTATGGTCATTCACATTCACAGCATAAAAATAATCCACAAAGCATGTGAATGCTGAACGAGTCATGGAGGTTGGATCGAGCCGTAGCAGTTTTTCACAGAACAAATCTCTCTGAGTGCTGAACTCAAGATCTCCTAAGCACCCACTGAACCATGTGAAGCAAGTCTGCAGAAAAAAGAAGGAACCATTACAATTCTAGACTGCTCTTCAGCACTGAAAATTGGATACAATTAAAACTGCCTGCAGGTTTTAAGAGGTTATATTATGAAGCTAAAATTTGAATTTAAATTCCAAATGCCATGTAACAAGACTACTGATGAAAGTATCACTTTCCTTTCTATAACAACAAAACTGATCTATGAAAATCCCCTTAACACTTAGTGGGAGATATCTTGATGAACAGTATCCTTTCCCTATGGTACTGGAGGAAAATAGATTCAGTCCATCAATTATGAGATACTAGTTTGAGAGCCTAATTTTAAATATTCTCATAACTTAAAAATGTCATTTTTATGATAAAATAAAGTTTTATATGTACAGTACTTACCAAGTACTGTAATTACATAGCTATTGGTTCCTAATCTACGGCAGCTTAAAAGTTCAAAATTCGTGGGGCAGCGCTTCTATTGTTTGTGTGCAAGGTGACAAGGTCCCTCCCACTATCTGGGACTCAAAGGAACAACTCAGCAGAGAGCTCAATTCGTTACATGCTCTAATGTCCATGCAAGGGGAGGAGGGCAGGCTCCGATCGTGTAATTACTTGGTAAGTATATATAAAACTTTATTTAATCATAAAAATGTCATTTTTATATAAGTTTTATATAAGTAACCAAGTAATTACATAGCTGATTCCACATTGTTAGGAGGTAGGAAAGAGCATGGACATATTGTATTCCAAAGCATTAAAGTAAGTAATGAATTTGAAATAGAAAGGTTGCTAACATTAAATAAATGTTTGTTGTTTCCTTACGTGTTGAGAGAGCTGCTGGAGGTAGGTACTGCCTCTGGTCAGCGCTTTTCTCAACTTGTAGTGGGTGTGACAGTGTTGCCAAGGGTCGTCCCTACATTAGTGCGAACTTTGCAGTGGAGGAAATACACTGTATGGTGACAATATTTAAATATGCCCTTGCCCTGGGCGAAGACCAGAATACAAAATAACAACACTATCAACTACACCACAGAATTAAAACCATAACCCAAACCATTAAAAACAAAACTGGTGGGTACTCTAGGTATAAAGTAGCCCAAGACTCCCCATAAACTCAAAACCTTAAGTGAAGGCAAGTGGATAGCAAAGGAACAGAGAATTCCCTATGCTTCCTCTCCCAGCACCATGCCAGCCACAGATATAGGTCCTAAAGTGTTACAATTTTCAAACAGTCTCTATGTCCTTGAGGTAGTGTGAGGGGAAGATGGATTTCCATCTCCAGAACATTGACTGCAAGATAGTAGAGAGAGAAAAGTTATGTCTAAATGCCAGGGAAGTTGTGACTGCCCTAATTTTGAGAGTCTTAACCTTAACTAACAGAAAGGCTTCTTCCTGGATCTGAGAGTGGGCTTCTAATATCAACTCTCTGAGAAAAAAGGAAATGGCATTTTTGGAGAGTGGACGAACAGAGTTTCTTACAGAGCACCAGAGGTTGATCGAAGGTCCTTGAATCTTTTCCGTCCTGTAAAGGTAGTACCTGAGACACCTCACTGGACAGAGAAGTCTTTCTTCTTCCTCAGGTCTGAATACATCCTTAAGATTCTTGATGGCGAAGGATCTAGGCCAGGGTTTGGAAGGGTCTTCATTCTTTGCGAGGAAACCAAGAGAGATAGCAGAGTGCATCCCTTGCACAAATCCTACTCTCTTGTCTATCACTTGTAACTCGCTGATACGTTTGGCAATAGCAAGAGCCACTAAAAAGACAATCTTCTTGGTGAGATTCCTGAGGGAAACAGAATGGAGAAGTTAGAATTGAGGACCTGAAAGTCATTTCAGTACAACATCTAAGTTCCAAGAGACGCTGGTAGAACTTTCTTTCTTAGACGTATCGAAGGATTTGATCAAGTTGCTGACATCTTGACTAGAAGACAGATCCATTCACCTGTGTTTAAAAACTGAGCTGAGCATTGACCTAGACCCTTTAATGGTAGAGGTCGACAATTTCCTGACAAACTTCAGGAATATTAAAAAATCATCTATTTGACTTTAGATGTCTCAGAAGAAGAGACGTTATAGTGGCTGCACCACCTTCTGAAGACTGCCCATTTGGATTGGTAGAGCTTTGTAGAAGACGCTTGTCTGCACCTCGTAATCGCCTCTGCAGCCTGTCTTGAAAAGGCCTTTTGCTCTGACGAGGTGCCTGACAGTCTAAAGCCTGTCAGGGCCAGAGAGGACAACCCTTGGTGGAATCTGAAAAAGTGGGGTTGTTTGAGCAGCGACCGTTTTTGTGGAAGGAGTCTTGGGTAATCCACCAGGGGTTGAATCAGGTCTGGGAACCAGCCAAAAAGCCAACTAGGTCAGAGGTGTTCTGATGCGAGACAACTTGTTGATTACCTCCTTGATTCGGCCAAAGGGAAAAGGAGCAATCTAAGGTCCAGTCATGGCGTCTGTGCCCCATGCTTGAGGATCCGGGACTGGAGAGCAAGAGAGCACAAGACGGTGACTTCTTGACATTGCAAAAAGATCCACTGTGGGTTTGCCCCATAGTTTCCACAGATTGTTGCAGACTAACGGGTCTAAGGTCCATTCGGTCAGAAGGACCTGTTTGAGGCGGCTTAATTCGTCTGCAATAACGTTCATTCTCCCTTGAATGAACCAGCTGACAAGAGTGACTTGATTCTCCTCCACCCAAAGAAGGAGATCCCTCAAAGTCTTGAACAGTGAGAAGGAATGTGTGGCCCCGTTTGTGCATGTAAGAAAATGCAGTAGTGTTGTCTGCATGCACTACTATCTTCTTGCCGTAGACTTGATCTAAGAAAGACTGAAGGCCCACGTGAACTGTTCTCAGTTCCTTTACATTGATGTGAGACTTCTGTTGTACCGTAGTCCTGATGTGAGACTTCTGTTGTACTGTAGTCCTGATGTGAGACTTCTGTTGTAACATAGTCCAAGTTCCAGAGAATTCCCAGCCGTCCAAAAGAGCGCCCCAGCCCAGGTCGGAGGCGTCTGAATAAAATTGAAGGTCTGGGCGCACTGGGAGAAGAGACTTCAGTTCCTGAAGTCTTTCTTCACATGACCACCAATGGAGATCCTCTTTGGTTTCTGACGTAATCGAGAAGACGAGAGTCTGGTTGGGTCTTTCTGCACCAGTTCACTTTCAGGAAAAACTGAAAGGGTATCATGTGCAGTCTGCCTAATTTTACAAACTGCTCTACTGAAGCAAGGGTCACTAGAAGACTCATCCACTGTACTGCCGAGCAGGAAGGAAGAGCAAGGAACTGACTGACAGTCTGAAAGCAGTTGTTGACTCTTTTGGGCAACAGAAAAGCCCAAAAAGTCCGAGAGTTCAGTTACCATCCCTAAATAGGGAATCTCCTGAGTCAGTGTCATAAGGGATTTCTTTTCGTTTATGAGAATGCCTAATTCCTAAGTCAGGCGAGGAGCTCTCAAGTCCTCCGTGCACTTTTCCTCCGACGATGAGCGGAGAAGCCAATCATCCAGGTATAAATTGCTGTTGATTCCCAGAAGGTGAAGCCAATGCCATAGAGGAGTAAGGATTCGTGTGAAAACTTGCAGGGCTGTTGACAAATCGAAGCATAGGGCCAGGAACTGTAGTACCGTCCTGAAAAATGTAGCGTAGAAACTTTCGTGAGTCTGGATGAACGGGAACGTGAAAATACGCATCCTGCATATCCAGGGTGACCATCCAGTCCCCCTGTTGTACTGAGGACATGACTAAACGGTCTCCATATGAAACTTCATGTTCAAGACAAAACATTCAAGAGCACATGACAGTCCAAAAGGCTCCAGAACTACGAAAATGTGATTGTAAAAACCTTCTGAGTGGAGATCTATCACTTCTTCCACTGCTCCCTTTAAAAAAAAAAAAAATGGATTCAACTTCCTGAGAGAGGGCCAAAAATTTTGTAGAACCTTTTTAACAGGTGGTCAAGGCGATTGGAGATGTAACTAAAGGAGGAGTCTTCTCAAAAGGAATGGCGTAGCACTCCTTGAGAACCTTGACCATCCGAGAATCCGCTCCTCTTCTCATTCCTTTTGGGGTTGGTCTATTTGAGCAGTAAATTCCTTACTGGACTTCATAAGGGGTTGCAAGTTTGATCAGGGTCTAGACTGAGTTTTTGTCTTCCCTACACAAAAGGGCTGAGGCTGTAGAGGGGAGAACAATCTTAACGTGGAAGGCAGAGGCTCCCTCAGACATCTAGTGGACTGTGCCAACAAGTCAGTAGTAGACTTCTGCAAGTCTGAAAGAATCTCCTTACAGTGACTTGAGACTTATCTAAAGGATGCCTATTAAAGAGGGAGGCTAAAAAAGAGCTGTCTCCAATTGCCCCCATCTGAGCACAAAAGAACTCCCAGTCAATTGGAGGCAAAATCTTGGCAAGATCAGGACAGTCCTCAATCTTCCTCACTAGAGCCCCGATGGCCCAATCGAGAAAACTAAAAATCTTGAACACCTTAAAATGTTCTTGATAAGGTGATCCAGTTCAGATGAGGAAAACATTACCTTGGCCATGGAAAATTCTACAAGCCGAATCCACCATACCGGAGAAGTTCCCCCTAAGAGGAGGCAGAAACCTCCAAGGGAGGAGCTTCCCCGGTGGTGTAGAACGAGTACCTCATCTTTAACAATTTGCTGGGTGGAAAAACGAATGTTGCTTTACCCTGCTCTCTCTTAGCAGCCAGCCAGTTACGAACTTTTCTGAGAGCCATCTTCGAGGAGGAGGAAAAGAACTAGCTTGGGTAACCAGGTACCCTCTGATGACTGCTTTCTCATGAGGAAGGTAGAAGCTGGAGAAGTAGGAGAAGCAGGAATGAAGAAATCTGGAAAGCTATCCATGAGGAAGGGCAAAGGAGACGAGTAAGCTGAAGAGGGGGCCATCTACTGAACAACCTCTTCCTCCTCTGAAGAGATAAGAGACAGATTTATCCTTAGATTCTGGAACTGAAGAGGTTTTCCTCAACACCCACAAGTTCATGATCAATTGACGCATGATCTAAAAATCTTCTTGAACCAATGATGAAGACGGATTAAGAGAAAGGCGCTGATCCCAGAAACAGAGGCTTGCGCTCGGCTGAGGATGAGAGCTCGGGAGTTGGCGCCAGGCGCTCAAAAGCAGATGTCTGGCTCAAGATGGTGGGCGTCAGGCGTTCCATCAGCTGAAGTCTGGCTTGAGTCAGCGGGCGCTCAGAAGAAGTCAGCGCTTAGAATGCTTATAGTGCTCAGGACTGTCTCCCAACGAATGAAGATGATGAGCTGGAGAAGCAGGATGGTCCTGAAAACTGCAGGAAGGTTGTGGGCTAGCCTCCCTGTACCTCTTGACAGCCAGAGGAGAGGTATCGCCAAGATCCGCACATCTCTTGAGCGGGCGTGAAAAAACAGAGAAGCGATATGGGAGCTTCTTTCGCAAGCTGGAAGTTTACAAATCTGATGAAAGCTGATGCACTGGAATGCCTTTCCAATGGCATTTAGTCAAAGCCTGGGAACAAACGACAGGCTCGACTGCCCCTCGGCAAACTACACCAGCCTCTCTTGGACCTCCAGTATTTCTTCTCCCCGGTGCGGGGGAGTGAGACTGTAACCTTCGTCTAGGAACACTGGTGGAACAGACAGCCACCTCCTCAACATTCACGTCTCACTGCACTTTCATTATTCAATTTTTCTCCATTAGAGATCTAATAGCCAATCCCATTTCCATAATGGTATTAGAAAATAAACCAAATTTCTGATCAAATCTTAATTCGAGGCAGGCAGTGGCACTAAGAGCGGAATCATGGGAACCTGGAAAAGGAGTAGATGGTAAAGTAGGAGGACTTAGAATGGGAGAAACAGGAGGAATTGGAGTAGTAGTACTGTAGTTCTATCACCCCCTACATTATCCAAAGGAGCAGAATCTGTATTGGCTTTCCCCTTCCTATCTCTTTCCAATGTTTCTCGATGAGATTTCAAGGTTTTCAATTCCTTATCCACCCAATCCTGACACTCTATGCAAGTATTATTTTTACTACATTCTTGCCCCCTACACTTAATGCATTTTGTATGAGAATCATAAGAAAACTTGGTTAACCTAGTTCTACAGCCCTCAGAACAGAAGCAAATACTAAATTAATACCTAAAGTTAACCAGAAACAATAATTCATCAATGATAGAAAGCGACAAAACAACAAATCCTGAATACTTCAAAAAGACCAGACAAATAACTAGCCAAAAAGCAATGAAGCAGCTGCGAAAAACTACCGATGTTGATCGGAAGCCGGCAGGAAACGAATTGAGCTCTCTGCTAAGTTGTTCCTTGAGTCCTGGATAGTGGGCGGGACCTTGTTACCTACACAGAAACGATAGAAGCGCTGCCGCGTGAATTTTGAAATTTTAAGCTGCCGTAGGTCAGGAACCAATAGCTATGTAATTACTTGGTAAGTTACTAATATAAAATGACTATATATAACCCTGTGTAGGGCCTCTCTTACAAAACACTCGTAAATTTTTTCTAATATATTACATTATTTTTTGTAAAATTATAATTACAACTCACACAGTATCATAACAGATAAAAACTAAAATCAGTAACAAGTTCTGAGCATGTTTGTTGTAAAATATGTAAATTTACTGAGATCAGGAAATGCAGTTACTTTTTGGGATTTATACATGTTTTTTCTAATATTTCTTTGCAAAATTGCAACTATAATGACATCATATCAAAAAAGATAAGAACTACAACCAACAGTAATCCCTGGGTATATTTATGAGCAAATAAATAAAAAGAAGTCATGGCAGGGAAAGGAGCAAGACATTTCCACCCAAGTCAAGAACAATACTTAAGTTCCCAAGATGCCTACGATCGAGCTGAGCTGAATTTTTTTGTTGCCACAATTCATTTATGGGCCACTGAAGTATTGGAAACTCTTTGCTTTACAGAAAAATCATATGGCGGGTTTATTACTTCCTCCTCAGATGGGATCCATCCACCACCCAAAACCCTGTTTTAGATCCTCTATTGAGGGGATTTATTATTAAGGGTTAAGCTCCAACTTTTGTCATTCAGCCTTTGTGGAACTTTGTCAAAGGCCTTTTGGAAATCTAAGTAAGTACATCTATTGCTCTACTACTGTCACAAAATACACAGTACGTTATGAAAAAACTCCAAGAGGTTTGATAAGCAGGGTCTGTTTTGTCTGAAGCTGTGTTGACTGCTAAACAACAGGTTGTTTCTATCAGTGTGATCCACAATATGATCTGCAATTATGGACTCAAAACCTTACAAGGGATTTTCGTTAGAAGATTGGTCTATAATTTCCAAAGCTCTTCTCTTGGACCTTTTGTAAACTGAGGGCACATAACTATTTCCCTAGTTTTGGTGCCTTTCATTGTTAGCAAAAAACAGATTCTTCTGTAGAGTTTACAAAAAGTAACTATCTCCTCTTGTAACTCTTTAATTTCCTTGGATGAGTCCCATGGGAAAACACAAAGCAGAATTGAATTTAGTTTTTCTACTGTGTTTTAACACGGGCTGTGAATATTATTTTGTCAAGCAGTTCTAGCCCTTCATATTTAATAGCTGGTTCAGGGATTGTGGTAGTGTTCTGAATTGTGAAAACACTAGTAAAAACTTATTCAATAACTCTACTTTTTCCAAGTCTAAGTTCACTAGGTTTCCTTTATTGTCTCTTAAGGGATTCATTTGCTATTTTTATTAGCTTCCTACTATTAACATGCACAAAGAACTCTCTTGGGTTTTTCTTCCACAAACTGATGCACTCTTATCCTCATTTATCCTTGCATTCCTACTAAATTGTCACCATCCTACAGTGAGTTCTTTATGTTGCTTGCTTCTTCTGGTGTTGGGTGGAGACTGATTTGTGCAATCTGTCTCTCATTTTATTATTAATTTCTCTGTTGAACCACTTAGGCTGAGGTTGCCATTTGTTAGACATTTGCTTTTATGGTATACATCTGCAAAAACATTTTTTGTGTATTCTTCTAAAACTTCCCAGTATTACCTGTCTGTGTTTTTGTTGTAATCTAGATTTTTAAGAACAAAGTTTTTTAGTCTCCTTAACATTATCAAAATCTCTTTAGTATCTTCTCTTTTTATGACGAATATTAATAGGAAATATAATAATTCTATGGTCGCTTTTGCATAAAGAGTTGCAACTGAAATGTCAGACACTAGATGATCTTCTGTTGACAGGATGTCATTCACCTAGTATGAAACTGCAATTTTCTCTAGTAGGTTTGGATTCATTTTTGACATTCTAAGTCCTTTCCTTCTTCACGTTTGATGTGGAGGTCATAGTGTCCCATCTGAAACACTGTCAATGAAACCTTTATGGTGAAGAGTGTTGTTATTTTGTGTCCTAGTAGTGAATATCGGCTCCTTGTCAGACATTTGTGGTTGGTGGGGTTGTTTTGGAAAACTAGTATTAAGAGTTAGCTTTTCCTAGACTCAAATATTCATGCCAATTACTTCTTGCATGGTTGTAATTTTACACACAATTGGACTGAGCTGGTGATGTGACATATAATGCTGTCCACCTTTTTTTATTGGGTTTATCTTTTATGGATAAGTTTATATCCTGCTATTTGGTACAAAAACAAGAATCTACAGTCTCTTGTTGCCTCTTGTACCCATGTTTTTGGATACCTATTATGTTTAATTCTTGACTGCTATCCATGCTTTGAAGAGATCTACTTTGTTCCAATTAGATTGTATTAAAATGCACCACTCTGAGGACTTTTCAAAGTCTTCTCTTTTGTCCTTGGTGGCTTATTCATTTCCCTTATTTTCATTGTTCAGGCAGGGTTCCTACTAACCAAATTCTGGGAACTTTCCGACTCAGCCAATGGAATGTTCAGTTCACTGAGGTGTTTCAAGGGTTTTCATTAAGAAATGCCCTAGTAATTTTGCTCCTTCCAAATTCAAGTGTGTTCCATTTCTTTTATCTAGTTTTTTATTCCCTACAAATCTGTCCCAAAGGTTTAAAATCTAACAGGCTTTTGGAAGAAATATTCACCACAGTCTGTCAGCTTGAGAAGTTATTGCCGAGGTTGTTTAGGAGTCCAGTAGTGGCTTACACTGGTTCCAGGCACTGGCAGTACAAGAATGCTGTTATCGGTTTTCGATCATGGATGTTTTTTACAACAACATCCCTCTGGTTGGCTCAAGACAAACTGTCTGACCAGTTCTTCCATCTTTTAGAAATAAGTCATTTCCTCCTCCCTGAACAGTTCTTCCATCTTTTAGAAATAAGTCACTTCCTCCTCCTGCACTATGATTGCATTTTTTCTACTTTCCACTTTGATTTTCTGGACTACCTCAGTTATCTTCTTTGCTCCTGCACCTGGCTAAGAATTAACTTTTCTCCTATTTTTATTTTTGGCCACAAAATTTTCCCCTCTTTTACCATTGAGTCTCCAATTACAAGATTGTTTCCTCTTCTGATTCTGAAGAGCGGCAGCAACTCAATTTGATGTGTTTATTCATTTTGGGGGCAAGCTATGTTCTGGCTGCTATCACTCTTCTACCATACCTTCTCTGGTGCTTGTTTCTGTTTCGGAATATCTGATTCTGGTGCCTAAGGAAATCTTTTTTTAATCTCCACTAAAATCTTTCCATTTTCACCATGTTGTTGTTCATCACTTTCTCTCTCATCATTTTTATCACTTCTCTTCAAGGTCATCACCATCTTCTTTTCCATTTTCTTCTCTTCTTTTGACTCTGAGTTTACCCTTTGTCAATCCTTTGATTTTTTTAATCTTATTTGTTCCTCATTATGCAGTACATTAACATGATAGGTATTGGACAGACATATATTATTACTAACTATGTGGGCATGTACTCTTTTAAAATTTAAACTTATTAACATTGCATATACTATAGCTACTTTATTACAGTTTCCCCTGTTATCTGTACTTAAACTTGGTTTCAAGTCATTTCTATCAGTTGAGCTTTAATTAATATTCTTTGTAGTGTGGGGTTGTTAAAAGGAAGAAGGGGGGTTTTAAAAGTCCAAATACTGCACCGCTCATCTTAAATAAATAAATAAATATCTTTTTACTGCCACACTAACATATCAATTCTCCCTGTTGTTCTTGGAACCTATCTCGTGTTGCAACTAAATGAGGGGTAACTGTATACAAAAGATGGAGTGAACAAAATCCCTTAAATTACTACCTGTCCAAATGGCAGGAACAGCCAAAATCTTATTTTTATACCATATCTCCTCAACATAAAATCAATGGAATATGGTCCACACCAATCACAGTGGGAATAAGTTCCAGATGTGTATCTAATGGATTTTAGACAAAAGTCTGGGGTTTTAAATGGCAACTGTTAATACATGCATGACACAAATGGTTTTGGTCCATTGGCAGTTTAACCTTTACTCACACTTTTATACAGAGGTGGTCATTCATGATGAGGGAAGTGAGCACTTCAAATATGATGGATGGGCTTTTTTGAAAATTAGACTTCATGTTTTAAGAACTTGATTAATTCTTTTCAAACTCATCAATCATACAGAAAACAAAATGCTATTTAAGTTGGAGGCTGAGCAGCTAAATCCCAACATTTTAAAAAGACAGCTGTTCTGATGTATGAAGCAACTGCACACAGACTAATATATAGGAACCAATGCCATATATCGGGTATATTTACTAACTGCAACTGTGCAATTGTCATAATCTTTCGATAAACTTTCTGAAACAATGTGCTAAAAGGGGGGTACTTGAACTGCATGGACCACTACTACACAAGGAGCTCCAGGAGGAGACGGTATAAGCCAGATTGAACAGGGAAGATGGAAATTTTCAAGTCTGAGAGGGACAGAGATTAAAAGGTCTAAAAATGGAATAACTGCCCATTTTGAGCAGGAGCAGCCTGGTAAAATGGTAGCAAATGTTACTGATGAGGACCTCAGCAATATCTGTACTGCAAGCAGTCATGAAGACCACCATACAGCCATAGCATCAAGGAGTTAAGGTCATCAAAACCATGGGCACCAGTAAGAAGATGGCCCAATAGTAATATTATAACACCAAGAGCAAATGAAGCAGTTACTAGTACAGCAGACAGAATAGCAGAAGACAGCATCATAGAGGCAACTTTAATGCAGCAAGGAAAGCAGAGGAGGAGGGCTCATCAGGTATCAGTGGAGTAGCCAATACCATGGGGAAAGTAGCAGAAGGTGTAGAAGGTACACCAGCAAAAGTAGCATCAGGTGTAGAAAGTATGCCAGCAAAAGCGGCAGCAGGTGTAGAGGGTACACCAGCAAGTTGTAAAGTAACAAAACAGAAGTACAACCAGGAAAAGATGACCGATACTAAAGCGAAGATGTGCTCCTGCAGTTAGGTTGAAGACAAGCCCAACATCAATTCCTCCTGCATCAAAGTGGCAGACGGACTGATATACAGGAATGTGTGTACAGTCAGTTACAGAAGAGCCAGTGGCAAAGGAGTGGTCTATTCACTGAGCAATGAGCAGAACACACTAAGCAAGCCAATAAAGAGACAAGTGAACAATCAGTCTGAGCAGGACATTGCAAAATGACTGGTGTTCCTTACCACTGACAAGGGAAGCTTAAGATCCAAACACCGATCAGGGCACTGAAGATTTATAAACAAAGCAGATATGAAGGCTGCATTAAGTACATCCTTCAGTTTTATTGTTTATTCTCACTTGTGGGCAAGCCAACACTGATAACCTTCACAAGTGAGAGAGGAAAAGCATGACTCGCCTTGAAATGTATAGCACTGCAAGTGAAAGTCCATCAACATAAAAGACAAATTTATTTTGGCATACTTACAAGAACACAAATGTTGAAAAGCACAGCACAACACTTCACATGGCTGCAACACATACACTAGATATGTAGCAATACTAATAAACATAACATAGAATGCTAAAAACCAAGCAAACATCACACAACAATTACTGTATATGCTGAAGAACAAGATGTAATTTATATAATGGCAAAACAAATCACAAATATAGTACAAATAAACCTAAATTAAGAAAATGCAAGGCAAAACAGGTACCTAACAAAACACCTATTACTGCTAACTACTAAGCAGTTCATAAAAATAGTTAATAAACAAAAGTGAATATTTCTGTAACATCACTAATTATATGAAAAAAATGGCTAGATATGTTCACAGAAACAACCCACAAATGCATGAGTCCTTGGCCAAAGTATTTTTAACTTAATTTATTATATTTTAAAAATGTATACTTATATATATTTCTTTCGACTTAAAAATTTAGATGTAACAGTAGAAATTCTCACAATTACAAGATCAAATAAAGGAAAAAATTGGTAAAAAAATGGAAAGGTGGTAGAAAGGCAGTTACAATGGATGTAAAGTAGAAGGTTTAAAAAGAGGTTACAGGCAGTAGCCAAAGGGACACTGTTAAAAACCCTTAAGTACTGCCTCGGTTAACAGCATCGTTAAGAAGGTACACTGCAGGTTAACGGCATTCTGTTAAGCAGAGATTTTTATTATCGCCAGAGTTATCAGCGCGTCAGCCATGGATATATAATACATTCATATATATATAATATACAGGCAGTCCCCGGTTTACGACGGTTCCGCTTTACGACGTTCGAGGTTACGGCGCTTTTCAAATATATTCATCAGAAATTATTTCTGGCTTACGACGCATGTTCGGGGTTCTTAACGCCGATCCGACGGAAGAAATATGGCCCCAAAATGGCAGAATAATCATAATTTGAAGGTTTTTTGATTAAAACTCAATAATTGCAGTTTACATCGTTTTCAATCAGCCAGAGCATTAAAAGTAAGGTTTTCTTATGATTTTTGACGATTTTCGACCCGCGATTTTCGGGTTAACCAAGAACGGACTGCCTGATATTACTGTAAGTACCATATATAAATGACCTTTAGATAGGATGAGGTAAAAAAATGATGGCAAATTTTCATGATTTTATCTTATATCTGTAGTATAAGACGACTGCTAAATTACAAAACCACCTGTATATACGTTAGCTTTTGCAACAACTGGTATCTTATGAAATAGTGGTTACGTAAATATGATGTTATTACAAATGCTGTTTTACTTACTGTATCCTTGATAATTCAAAACAAATGACATAACAAAGCTGATTCTACATCACTGTTTTTTCTACACACGTCGCCTAAAAGGGAAACTTTGTTTTGTTTACGTCTCATCGCCAATCACAAGCCCCTAACAATATGATAATTTATCGTACATAATTATTGTTCATATGACTGGATTGTTCTAAACAGTTATTTACCAGCAAAATGATAATGAATTTTTAATGAAAAATGAATTCAATATAATGTCGTCCTAAATGTTATTCCTACAATAATTACACTGCCATTAAAATTTCTGAAAGGTTACCTCAAGATAAAGGTTGCTTGAGCGCAACCATAACTTAAAGTTTATATTTTCTCACCTGGGCTAAAGTTGATTTCATTGATATCGAATTATTCCTCGAATATCCCAGTAATATATAACGTAAAAATGGTTTTATACCTTTATTATCAGTTTATTTCATAATATGAATCTTTTCATGTACGTCAGTGGTTATCGCAAAAAGGCCGAGGCTAGCCTACTGATAAACATCACTTTGAATTCAAGGTTTGATTTCAAGAATGGTAGTATAAGACAACCCCCAATTTTTAGGGGTGAACTTTAGGATTTAAAGGTTTTCTTATATGTGGAAATACTGTATACAGTAATTTTTTAGGAATTACACTGAAATCCAATCAACTTACAGAAAAGAATCACAATGACTGAGAATTAATTAGGACTGTCAAAACAGCCAAAAAGATTAATCTTAACCTGATGTTTGCAGCCCTGAGATGAGCAAAATAACAGATCAATCAAAGGCACATGTGCAAACAGTCTTTCTCAGGCCTTTCTACTTCTACCATAATAGGTGTGTCTGGGGGCATTCAGGCTGCAAATGAGGGCACTATACAATTTTTGGGTCTGGTATGTACAATTACAATATTATGATTATTGTTACTCTAGTACTGAAGACAACTACTATCTAAGTTGCACTCAAATTTTTTTCTCTCTTTTACTTATTTTTTTTCCTTCAAATGGTAGGTCAAGTATTTAGTTTCCAATATTCATTGGGGAAAGTATACTAGTTCTTTCTAGCATTTTCAGACAATACTTCATGTAATCACCATCTAATAACAACCTGGTTATTTTTCAAACTGGGAATGGAGATGTGGTATTGGGGTACAGAGTTAGGGGTATGAGGGATTATGAATTGTTACTGTTACATGACTGGTTTATTGGCCTAGCAATCCTCTCACTGTCCAGTGACTGCAAAGATTGTAACTGTAGGCTGACACTGCATCTACCTGGGTGGAAGGGTGAGAGGGTGGGTGGATGGGTTGTTCTAATAAGTGGAGTGGGGATCTGAGATATGTTTGATGACTGGTTGGGCTTTGGAGTTTCTACAAAGAATGGGTAGTTCCTGTGGGTTATGGAGGACAGGAAAAGTATCTCCTATTAGGTATTAAGCAAAGGCAATGTTGCTGAACATTCAAGCCTCCATCATTCATGCTCTATGTCAGTAGGGAGGATTTAGTAGAGTGGGCTGATCCAGAATCCCTTGATATATAACCCTATAGCAGTCATGAATCACTTCCTCATAAAATTAATGTGAAAGACATTTAGAAGTATGGTTGTTATACCCACAGTGAAGGCATAGTGACCATAACTCTCAAAATGTCTCTTGTGGTCTTATTAATCAAACTCATAATAATAATAATAATAATAATAATAATAATAATAATAATAATAATAGGGCATAAAATCACAACAAAAGACCAGAAAGAGCTGAGCTTACAAAGAACACAGAAATTATGAACCAAACACCAGACCAACGACACCTACGGTTTCTCAAGGGACTCTAGAAAAAAAAATCTCAGCATTAATGTGGTGAAAGAAACAGAATTTTTCCCTGCCATCATAAGGAGAAATATAAAAAATCAGCCGGCACCAAACGCCATCATGAGAGAGAGAGAGAGAGAGAGAGAGAGAGAGAGAGAGAGAGAGAGAGAGAGAGAGAGAGAGAGAGAGTTAGAGGTTACAATGGTTGAATATGGTACCTTCTTGTAGATGACATGAGAGATGCTTTGATAACGTGGTAGTTGACATCCCGATATATGAGTGGTGGCATCCATCCACCGGGCACGCGAACTCGTAGATGACATTACTTTTTTCAAATCTGTCTCTTTAGGCACTAGGTTGTTCTTCAGGATGAGGTGGCTTGTCCTCATATTTTTGTAATAAATAATTACCTGGACTCTTTCACCTTCTGTCACAGGAGTAACATTTTCTTTATGATCTTTTTATTTTATGCTTTCTTCATTGGTGGAGTCTTGATTGCTATGCCACTTGTCTGTCGTGGCTCTTGTTTGATGTTCCATTATTCTGTTAGAGAACCCATTGTTTATGAGTGTCTGGGCTGATGTTTTGATCTCCCTGGTGGTGTCTCTCCAAGTGAAACAATGTGTGAGTGCATGACGGACGTAAGTATCCACCACAGATTTCTTGTATCTGTCCGGGCACTCACTTGAGCCCTTAAGGCAGAGGCCCGGATTCATTGGTTTTCTGTAAACCGTGATGGCATGCCCGTCAAGGTCTGTCGCACATGCACGTCCAGGAACGGAAGGACATCATCGGAGCTACGTTTGTACGTAAAGTGAAGGACAGAGCACTCTTCAAAGGTTCTTCATATGGTTTCTAAGTATGAAAATAATGTGGCATTGACAAGTTAGTGATCACTGCCAACATCTGCTCCTCTGCAGCTCATAAACTTGCTTAATGTTCTTTTTCTCCCCTTAATAAATAGCTATAATTGCCATCTGGAGATGTCCAAGTGAATTTATGACTGTCCTTTTATCAAAAAAGATTACCTTCATGTACTAAATTATTTGCATCATAAAACTTAATAAACTGCATTTCACTTTTGTTCATACCAACTCCAGCATTCACATCACCAACAACAATTCTTACATCTATGGTTTTTCATCTATAACACTCTGCAGTACATAAAAGTCTTCTTTTGTTTTTTCAGAGATATCTTTGTTGGTGCATAGCACACTTAATACTCATGTTGCACTATCTTAAATCTTTCCAGCAGCAATCTACTGCCTACTGCTCTCCAGTCAGTCAGTGTCCTTTCTACATTTGGCATTAGGATCATGCCTATTCCTCCACCATTTCAATCTGCTCTTCCTTCAATGAGTACACCTAGTACCTCCTTCCAACCTCTTTTCCAATTTCTTTGCAGCCACTATATAAATAAGTGGAATCTAAAGGATTATTAGCTGATAGTCAATGTGCATATAGGAAGCAGTTAGGTACCCATGATGCTCTTTTAGACTGAGTTGCCATTTGCAAGGGAGCCTTGATAAGTGTTTTGAGTTCAGTAACTCAAATAGATTTTAGTGCAGCTTTCGAGCTAGTAAATCACAAGACACTTATTTATAAACTTCAGAATCTTGGAGTGGGTGGATATGATTTAGGATTACTTAAAGATTTCCTTACTAGGTAGCAGTGAGTTGCCGTGGACAGGATCTTTAGTGAACCAAGACCTATTGTGTCTGGAGTTCCCCAGGGTAGTGTTCTTGGTCCACTGTTATATTCAGTGTATACAAGTGATATGGCTGTTGGCCTGGAAAACAAGATTATTCAGTATGCTGATGTTACAGCACTTGTGCGTGCAGTAAAGTCTCCATGTATAAGAAATGAAGCTGCTCTCAGCCTCAACTGGGACATGGACTGGATTAGGGAATGGTGTAGTCATTGGGATATGAGGCTGAACTCCAGTAAATAAAAAACACTACTGATTAGCAGATCTCGTACAGATTTTCCACCTCATCCTCCTCTTCAGGAGGATGTAACTTTGCTGAATAAGTCTGAAGCTGTAATTATTCTAGGTGCAATTTCTGACTCACATATAACTTTTGAGAAACATCTAATTAAAGTTTCAGCAAATGCTGCACGAAAGTTAAGTATTGTTCATAAGGCCTCGTATGTTCATAACAGTGATAAAACCAATGCAACCTGTTTTAGGTAATTTGTGCTTCCTTTACTAGAATACTGTTCTCTGGTGTGGATGTCTGCTTCTGCCAAAGATTTATCTCTTTTAAACAGTGTTTTATTGTGGTAGGTTTCTGTTTCCTAACAGCAGCAATTATGACTTGGACCAACAACGGATGGTCTCTAGTTTGTCACTTTCTCTAAGTTGCATTTTAACAGAGATCTTTCACATTAACAACTGAGCCCTGATTCCCTTTACCTGCCGAGAACAACCAGATTCACTGAACAGTAGCACCAATATGCAGTACATTTGCCTCGCTGTCAAACTTCTCAGTTCTAGAGGTCCTGTATTCCTCACACCGTTGGACTGTGGAACAGCATCCCCGATGATATCATGGAATAGAAACTTCAGAAGTTCGAGAGGAAATGCAATGCATTACTACCTTCCTACTATTCTCCTTGCATTTCAATACATTTTTATCTATTTACTTTATTTTTTCTTTTTTAATAAGTGAGCTGTTTCTGTATTTCCCTTTACCTACTCTTACTTCATCCTAATGAACACCACATTCTCTGGAAGCTTGAATTCCAAGTCAATGGCCCCAGTGGGCTTGTTTCATATAAATAGGTTTTATCTTTTGAATAATTATAATAATACACAACTAAGTGTCCAGTCTGTATGTGCTGAATTCACTTTCCGCCAGTTCTACCATTCCAATCTGATCTATGGTTCTTACATTCTAATTTCTTATTTCAGTGTATCCTTAGTAATTATACCCTGGGAAATTCTTAGCAGCCCTATGCCTGAAACTAAGGTCCATTTCTAAACTGTGACTATCCATTTATGTGGCAGAATCAATCAAGGATTCACTTGGTAATTATGCTAAAGGGTAGTGAGTTCCTTGCAGAGGGCAGTTTGTAGCTGACAAGGCCAGTGACCCCTACCACTGCCTATTGGATCCAGCCAAGGTCATCTATCATTCATCCAGAGTTGAAGTTGAGGAGACAAGGCATTCAATCCCTTAATCCTTATCATCTTGCTGCCAATGCTTTCTGGTGTTACTCATGAGCTGGACCACATCTTACAATTGTGAGTCTATGCTTCATTTATAGAAGTGTCCACGTAAAAGGCAGTGCTCTTACCCTGAAATCGGGATTCTAAATCTAGGTGCTACCCATTTGGCAGGGATGCTACTCTTCCTGAGTCTAAATTACAGTCACGTAAAATGTAACTTGGTGAGAAGGGACTTTCTGTGGGATACATATATTGCTCCAAGAAGGAATCTGAAGAGTAGACTGCACAGCGAGGTACCTTTGCTGCAGATATCTTTTGTTTGGTATTTCTTATTTAGCAGGATTGAGCAGATGGTTCTGTCAGAATTTTTATGAAACTTTACCAAAGGTTGGCCTCATGGCTGGCAACAGGTTATGACATCTGGAAGATAGACATGTAACTCTGGAGAAGGGTTGGATTGCTCAACTTCTTTCAAATGTTCCAGGCTTAAGAAACTGAAACCAATACACTACTGCTTTTGTAAATAAACAGTGACAACTAATATTGAAAAAATCTAAGGTTATGTTCCCCTTAACCTCATTTGGACCCTGAAAACTGTTTCTGACCAGTAAAAAAATAGGCGCTCATTAGTTTTTGTTTTTTTCTTGTTTGTCTCTTGGAATTCAAAGGGTAAACAACACATACAACACATTTACTATAGCTCTAACATTATTATTTTCTCTACATCCTTGCCAGGTTGGTATCTCCAAGTCTGGATTCAGGCTGCACCCTGACACCTAGGATCTGGTCCCTACTACCCTGTTTACTTAGGATTCCAACAATCCAATTGTTCTGAGGATGATTGGTATTACTTCCACTTCAGCTTGCCATAGCCTCCTGATTCTTATCTTCATATAATGGTACTTTCTATCTTTTATCTGCTTTATTTCTTACCGCTTGCATTCCATGGTATCTCTACATCTATCTGAGATATTAGATCTCATCTTCAAGCCTGTGTCACATGGTCAGTCATTACATCACTGATCAATGGTACCTTGATTTTTTTTTTTTATCTTCCAACACTCTTTCTGGTATATGGCCACAACATTAACACTTAAAACAGTTCAATATGCTTTGTTAACATTATAACTAGAACAATCGTTTTACAAGTTCAATAATCATTCACTTATAAAATTCTTTTTTCATACTATAAACCCTTTGTTCATTGTACATAACAGATAAGCCACAAACACGAATTTGAACTAGATTTAAATTTGTTTGTGAGAAAAAGCTTGATTTCCTTGATAATAAAGCTCAATTAACTTGAAGCACAAAAAAATAAAACTGACTTGTTAATTTAATGTCCTGGTACCAGAAATATCTACTGTACATCATTAAAACCATAACATGGCCCTCACTACCCAAATTTCTTTTTAATATATTAAGTCTTATTTTTATGGAGGCCTGCATGCTTAAACACAGCTAACTATATTAACAGAGCTAAAAAAAGATGTACTTAACAATCAATAACTGCAGTTACTCTTGAGAACTTCAATAAGTATAAAGCATCAAAACAAAATTTCTACAGATCTCCCAGTTTCACATGAGAAGCAGAAACAATAAGGAACAAAGGTGTACAACATCTGGCTCCATGTTCATGCTGATGAAGCGACCAAGCAGCTCTGCAAGACGCTACAACAGAAGAATAAAATTTAATACTAACCTCAGCATCCAAAGAGGTACTGACCTCCTTATCATGACCAGAAGCTTTAGGATTACCCACAAGCGTGTCCCAGATGTCTTTACATCTTGCCCAAGCAAGATAAATATCACCTTCCTTCAATAAAAACTGTAAAAATTCCAGGTGCACCTTCATATACTGAAAAAAAGGAAATGGGAGTTTACTTCACTTTTTCTCCAAACACGCTTGGACAAAACTTATAAATAAACTGGTTTTGCTATAAGATGATAAATAAAACCTACGCAAAAATATATTTCATCTACGTTGAAATCAAGTGCTTGTTTTTTTCCAAAAATACATATCCAATAAAAAAAAGATATAACAACGTACATCATCATGGGTATATTTGCCATCTATGAGGGTTGAGGGTGGTGGTGGTTGCTGACCACTTGTATTGACAGCCAAAGCATGACACTTAGCAAGACTTTGTGTTATTAGCTTCACAATTTCATGACTGCGATTTAGTTCTGACAAGGTTGCCTGAAAAATTAATTCAATAGTTAATTGTCATTCAGCATATTTCACAGTATTTACTTTCAAGGCTGATTGTCTTCTAGCAGCAACAGTACCTGAAAATAACATTGTACATAACTGCACTGGATATATTCCCTTTCATTTCAAGAAAAACTTAATTTACACAATGCTGTTGTACTACTTAGTAAATATTTGTTCCTGAAAATGATAAAAATTCCATTTCAGCAAAATTCACATCATCCTAAAGACCAAACAAACATGACCCACAACAACAAAAATGTTTGTTTTCTTTGAACAAATTACGACTAAAACAAGAACCCAATGGAACTTACTTTTTCTGTTTTAAAATATGATGCTCCACCCCCTTTGGTAATAGACTGAGCCAAGTAATGAAGCTGCTTGAGAGGTAGATATACAGCTGGGCTTCTTTTGATGTCCTCTACACAACGAACAATATATGTTTTACGTAGCTGAAATATAGAAATTGGAATGACTTCTACATTCAATAAACAATTTTTTTTACTTTAATTAAGAGAAAGACCAGAAACAAACAGGAGTAAAGTGGTAAATATTAACTTATAGAAGAAATAAAATGGAACAAAAACTACATGGAATAGTTTTGTGACTTTAGAATCCCTCTGTTTTACCTACAAACCATTAGAATCCCTCTGTTTTACCTACAAACCATTAGAAACTCATTAACTCATAAATAATAATCTTTGTTGCCGAAGCAACATATTCCCCACCCCAACCATCCCCTACATTAAATTACATTAACTTTACTTATACCTTTTTCTCAATGTTTTGATAGAATCGCCTCTTATTCAACTTCTTTTGCAGGTTGAGATTAGCTCTCCAGTCATATAGTTTTACATATACCATTGAGGATGCTTGAACTACTTCTGTATCATAAAATCAGGCATGTACTTCAATGAGATGGAATGACTTATTCACCCTAAAATAGTTACACCACTGTAGAATGAATATTCTCTTGATCTACCTATAAGCTCATAGATAAAATGAGATATGCATGATAGGTGATGATGAAGCCAGATCAAAACTTGTCTGCTTATCTACAACCCTTAGTATCCATGAACCAATGGCTATGTAACAAGTCTTAGACAGCATAGTGTAAAAAGACTGATATATTCACACCCTCAATAATTATTTATACAATTAATGCATTCCTCCAGAGATGACCGATGAATTAGTTTGGAGACAATATAGTAAAAGTTGGTGACAAAGTTTGGTAGTACTAGTGAAACAGCAAAATTAATTTATAAGGAATCAAATAGATTTTCTGCAAGGGAATTCAAAACATCATAACCATACCAACTGAGACAAGGAAAGCCTGAATCAAGGATGAATTCCTAAACAGAAAATTTTCACAATAACTGCTTATGTACCTACAAAGAAGGCTCACTTGGAATGTGCAGCCCCTTACACAATATGCACTGCTTGCCTCAATCTTGCACATACCCTTGGTCTTTTTGGGCACTAAGGACAACCTATTTTAACACCACTTCAACACCATCCAGTAGACAGTCTTTCAGGCTCTTTCTTCTTCAATGTTCTGAATTATACCTTTCCACCAACTTTTAAATCTCCATTCTCACCATACAACCAAAGTCACTCAAAGCCCAATGGTTTTACAAGATAAAATACTTTTATAATACAAAACTAATTAATCACAAATAACCTCATTCCATGCAACAGTAGCTCTCCAGCTGCACAACTTCCTGAATCATGAAGGACAAAGGCTTCAATCTTCCATGCCACCCTCAACCATGAAGAATGTGTGGGAAGGGAGGGGGAACAATTATTTCTGAGTTTATTGCATAAAGGTCTAATTTTGTGGAAACAATGTTTGTTCACCATGACTATGAATCCATCTATCGCAAAAAGCCTATACAGACATTTAGGATAGTGGATGAAGATAAGAGACGGAAGCCTGAAGAGAACACTGTAAAAGCAGATGTCTATCCTCTCCCTGAATGATCACATTAGAACCAATAAAAATTTCCAGAGGCAATGGGTGGCCTAGTACCAAGGAATGCCAAATGTAAAAGACTCCAATCACACAAGGCATAGAGACAGATATTCCACAACACTCTCCCCAAATGATCAGGTTGGAACCAACAGAAATTTCCACATAGGCAAAGGGTGGTATAGTACCAAGGAATGCCAAATGTAAAAGACTCTCCAATCACACAAGGCATAGAGACAGGCATTCTACAACAATATGCTTTTAACATGTGCCAGAAACATGAGGAATGAGGGTCATGTATATGACTAGGATGAATGGTCCACATCCCTCCCAACCAATAAACATGTCTCACCTTGATGATGTCCCAATAAGTATACAAAACCACTGACTTGGTCTAAGGATGGCAATGAGCTGCACATACAACTTAGAGGACTACAAAGATAAAAAGGCATGAACCTCATGAACCATGTCTTGAGCTGGGGGAGGTCTTCCTCCAATATGTCCTGGTTAGAATAGCTGCTAACTACTGACAAAGCCAGTAATAAATAGTATTCTTCGGATATGAAGATTAATGCTGAAGATAGGTTCTGAGGGATCTCATCAGACAAAACGGACTGTCCTTGTCAAATGAAGGTGAAGGCATCAATGAGTGTTGACGAAAAGCACTTTACACATGCAAAACCCATCATAATTGGTTTTATTCAATATGAAAAAGAACCAGCTACAACAACCTGAAGACTTGAATGAAGAAAGTATAAGTTTGGATTTCGAGAGAACATTCTTTCTACATTTTTATACTGAATTATTCTATCTACATATTAAGACAGATTTTTTTGGTTTGTTCCGTGACAGGAGTGGTTTCTGTCTATATTGCATATTTATTACTTCTAAAATTTTTAATATGCCACTGTTTTGCTTCCCGCTGTGTGTGTGCCAACATTCTGGGAAAATATGATATTTTTATGATAAAATAAGGCTTTATATATATTTATCAAGTAATTGCATAGCTACTAGCTTCTACCATGGCAGTCTAACAAAATTCAAATTTCGCGGTGGCCCTACATTGTTCGCGTAGGTGACAAGGCCCCGCTCACATTCAGGACTGATAGGTACAACTCAGCAGAGGGCTTCAATTCGTTTGAGGCCTGATGTCCATCTGAGGGGAGGAGGGAGGGCTCTAATTATGTAATTACTTGTTAGTATATATAAAACTTTATTTTATCATAAAAATATCATTTTTACATAAGTGACTTAACAAGTAATTAAATAGCCGATTCCACATTGAAAGGAGGTGGGATACATGGACATATTCTACTCCAAAACGTTAATAAAAGTAATGACTTTGAAACAGAAAGGTTGCTAGCATTGGTACAATGCTTGTTGTTCCTTACCTGGTAAGAGAGCTACTGCAGGTGGGTATTACTACCTCTAGTTGGTGTTCGTCTCAACCTGTAGAGGGCGTGGCAGCATGGCCAAGAATCGCCCCTACTTCAGTGGGTACTTTGCAGCCATGGAACCTCACTGATGGTTGTCAAAGATTAAAAAGGGTGCTCGTGCCCTGGGGGTAGACTAGAATAAAATACAATGCTGTCACCTACACTGGAATAAAAATCACCACCCAACCATTAAAAATTGGAGGGTGCTTCGGGTATGATGTACCCCAGGCTTCCCTTTGACTTAACACCTTACATCAAGGCAAGAGGAAAGAAGAGGAACAGAGAGCCCCCTATGCTTCCTTTCCCAACACCATGCCAGCTGCGGATAAAGGACCCAAAGTACAACAATTTTCGAACACAGTTTCTATGTCTTTAAGGTAATGCAAAGCAAAGACTGACCTACACTTCCAAAACGCTGATTGCAGAATAGCCTCGAGAGACATATGCCAAAGAGCTAGAGAAGTCGCGATGGTCCGAACCTAATGAGCCTTCACCTTGGGGTATGTAAGACATCCTCTTAAACTTGAGAATGTGCCTTGGTAATCACACTTCTCAGAAAAAAAGAAAGAGCATTCTTTGACAGGGGATGTGAAGGATTCCTCACAGAGCACCAGAGATTGTCTGAAGGTCCTCAGATCCTTTCTGTTCTTTGAAGGTAGCACCTCATGGCTCTCACAGGACAAAGGAGTCTTTCTTCTTCCTCTGGTATGAGGATGTCTGTTAAGTTCTTAATGACTAACGAGTGAGGCCATGGCTTGGACACGTCCTCACTCTTGGCAAGGAAACCAAGAGAGAGAGAGAGCATACCGCGTCCCCATGTGAAAAACCTACTCTCTTGTTGAATGCTTGCAGTTCGCTAATGAGTTTGGCAGCTGCCAACGCCATGAGGAGGAGAGTCTTCTTGGTCAGGTTCTTAAAAGAGGCAGCACGGAGAGGATCGAAGATAGGACCTGAGAGCCACTACATAACAATGTCTAAATTCTAAGCCAGGCTTTTCTTATTGGAAATTTCCGAGGATCTGAAGAGGTTGCTGAGATCTTAGTTTGATTAAGCCAAGAGGCAGCAGCACGGCGTGGAGCGTGGCAGGAGCAGCAGACACCTGGGTGCCCAAGTGCAAGGCCACTGTCACAAGCAGCTTGCTGAATGATGTCATGGTAACGGTAGCCGCAGTGGATGTGGTGGCCGAGTGGGTCGTCACCAGAGTGCCGGACAGATGGGATACCAGGCCCTCCAGTGATGGAACGCCAGGAAGACCCAGGTGCAGCCAGGTAGAAGTGAGGTCAGGTACGAGAACACACACATCCTCTGCAAGTGGGACAGAGAGCGTGTGAGTCCATATCTATGCTAGAACAAAAAGTATTACACTTCTTCCCTCCCAGCCCAGGACACACACGTGGGGGGAAGGAGGGCTTATGGGTTTGTCCACATTCATGATGCTAACAACAAGAAAAAACAAGAAAGATCCCACCGGGAAACAGCTCAAAGGCGGTCAGGGCAAAGAGCGAGAAAACACGTCTGCAGTGCACGACGGCCGAAAGCAAACTGGAATGTTTGCATCCGGGCAGGCGGTACTCATGCCTCCCAGGCGCTAGTTAACTGCCTTACCACTTTGTTCAAAAGTTCAACAGCTCTGCTGAAAGTAATTCCTAATGTAATGGACCAACGGTTTGTATATCGTGTCGGAACAAATGTGGTGGCTTACAGTTAAGTAAGAAAACTATTCACGTTACCCCTATATTCAGGCACATCCATTTTCTCTCATACAGTACTGAAACTGTCCCATTTTCTTTTTACACTAGATAGGGGGAACACTGGGAAGGTGAATACTGTACAATACCTAAATATTTAATATGCATTACAAAAAATGACATTTTTATTCTAAAATAATGTTTAACACATACTTACCTGTTAGTTACATATAGCTTTAGTCTTGACGTCATGGCAAAATTTCAAAGCGCAAGCAGTATCAGTCCCAATATCGGGTGATCGCTCTTACCTGCCCTCTGTCGGGGTACTAGGAACTATTCCAACATGCTTCAGAATAATTTGCCTACCTGTCCCCGTGGGGAGGAGGGTGGGCTTTTAGATATGTAACTAACAGGTAAGTATGTGTTAAACATTATTTTAGAATAAAAATGTCATTTTAACACATACAACTTACCTGTTAGTTACATATAGCTGATTGACACCTTTTAGGAGGTGGGGCAAATGACAGCTAAAAAGAGTTGTTGGAAACATTAAGGTTATTAATGTAGAAAATTTCTTAGTTCCTCACCTGCTAAGGTAGCTGATTCCACAGTTACTGCCTCAGTAACCTGCTATCCTCAGAGCAACAAGGGGTATAATGACCTGGTCTTAGATTGCTTAAGCTGGGTATCAGTCACCTAGGACATGGCCGTGACAATACCACAAGTATGCCCCTGCTCAGGGCGCAGCACAAACATCATGAATTACAAAGGGGTCACCCAACACCAAAGAAAAAGTATAACCATAAAAACTAAAACCAACTGTGGGGTAAAAACTAACCAACACTTACCCTCACAGACAACCGTAAAAACCTTCACACTCCAAAAAACAAGTAAGTAAAGGTAGGTTAATCCTCCTTTACCCCTTTACCCATTACCGTGCCAGATACAACAAAGGGCCCTAACGTGCTGCACTCGTCAAACACTGTCTGCACTTAGAGAGATAATGCAAAGCAAATACAGACTTACACCTCAGTAGGTTGCTTGCACAATATCTTGAAGGAGAGGTTCCTTTTATAAGCGAGAGAAGTAGAGATAGCCCTCACTTCGTGAGCCTTCACTTTACACATTTTAAAATCATTCTCTGAAATATTGGAGTGAGCTTCAGAAATCAGATCTCTAATAAAAAGGACATGGCATTCTTGGACATTGGTCTAAGAGGGTTCCTGACCGAACACCATAAGGAATCTGAAGGACCCCTAATATCTTTAGTCCTTCGCAAATAATATTTCAAGGCTCTGACTGGGCAGAGGAACCTCTCCTGCTCCTTACCTACCAATTCCGACAGACTCGGAATCTCAAAAGAGCGAGGCCACGGGTGCGAAGGGGTCGTTCTTGGCCATAAAAACAGTTTGAAAGAACAAATTGCTTTTTGAAGCAGAGAATCTACTCTCTTATCCAAGGCGTGGATCTCACTGATTCTCTTAGCTGCAGCTAACAAAACTAAAAAGAGGGTTTTCTCGTAAGATCTCTTAAAGAAGCAGAATCCATAGGTTCAAATTTCTCAGACATAAGCCACTTCAGGACTACATCAAGATTCCACGAAACAACTTTAGCATCTGACCTCTTAGAGGTACCGAAGGATTTAATAAGGTCCGTTATATCTTGGTTATTAGAGATATCCAAACCTCTGTGACGAAAAACAGTAGCCAGCATGCTACGATAACCTTTAAGTGTGGATACAGAAAGGTTCTTATTCCGAGAACAAAGAAAATCCGCAATCTGCGTCACCGAGGTTCTGGAAGAGGAAATGTCATGATCTTTGCACCATGAACGAAACATATTCCACTTGGACTCATAGACCTTGATCGAAGATGGTCTTCTGGCTCTAGCGATGGATTGAGCCGCTTTCTTGAAAAATCCTTTGCTTCTGAGTAGACGTTCGATAGTCTGAACGCAGTTAGCCGCAGACTTGACAGGTTTTCGTGAAATCTCCTGAAGTGGGGCTGTCTGAGTAAATCTACTCTGTTTGGAAGGCTCCTCGGGAAGTCGATCAAGAGATCCATGAGAACTGGGAACCAATCCCTGGAAGGCCAGAAGGGGGCTATCAACGTCATCCTGGTGTTGGAGTGGTGCTGAAATTTCCTCAACACCGCACTAACATCTTGAACGGCGGGAAGGCGTAAAGGTCCAGACCCGACCAATTCAGTAGCATTGCATCCGTCTGGAAGGCTGCTTGGTCCGGGACAGGAGAGCAGAAGATTGGGAGCCTGTTCGACTTGTTCGTCGCGAACAGGTCTACCAGAGGTTGACCCCAAAGTCTCCACAGCGACTTGCACACTTCTTCGTGCAAAATCCACTCTGTGGACAGAACCTGGTGCTTCCTGCTCAAGGAGTCCGCTCTCACGTTGAGGGCTCCCTGAATGAATCTCGTTAGGAGCAGAATCTTGTGCTTTTCTGCCCACAAAAGGAGGTCTCTTGCTACCTCGCTGAGGGAGTAAGAATGAGTGCCCCCCTGTTTCTTTATATAAGACAACGCTGTGGTGCTGTCTGAATGAACCAGAACTGTTTGTCCCTGTACGAAAGGTAGGAAGTGTACGAGACTCAGGTGGATTGCTTTCAACTCCTTCTTGTTGATGTGCCATTCTTTTTCTGTCGCATTCCACAAACCTGAAATTTCTTTTACCCCCAACGTCGCTCCCCATCCTACTTCTGACGAGTCTGCAAACAGTTCGTGGTTCGGGTTCGACGGAAAAAGAGAGAGACCTTTCTCTAATTTTCTTCGATCTAACCACCACCTTAGATCCTCCTTGATACGGTCCGAGATTGGAAAGGAGAAGGAGTCTGGAAGCGTTTTCCTGTTCCATTGCTCCCTGAGGTAGAATTGAAGGGGCCTCATGTGAAGTCTCCCCAGGGAGACAAACTTTTCTATTGACGCCAGAGTTCCCAGGAGGCTCATCCAAGCCTTTATGAACAGGTATCCATATCCAGAAAGTTCTGGACTTTTGCGAGACAGTCCGAGATTCTTTGATCTGACGGAAAAGCCAGAAAAGGAACTGTTTCCAGTCTCACTCCTAAATAGATCCTGGATTGTGAGGGAGATAGGTGAGACTTCTTCCAATTGATTAGAAGTCCTAGCTTCTGTGTCAAGTCGAGAGTTACTTTCAAATCCTCCAAGCACTGAGACTGAGACTGGGGGAACGAAGGAGCCAATCGTCTAGATAGAGAGAGATCTATATTCCTCTGAGATGAAGAGCTTTGGCAACAGTGGACATAACTCTTGTGAATACTTGAGGGGCTGTGGACAGACCGAAGCACAGAGTCCTGAACTGATAAGTCTTCTCCTGGAAAACGGCGAAGAAACTTCCTGGACGCGGGATGGATCGGAATGTGAAAGTAAGCGTCCTGCAGATCTATTGAGACCATCCAATCCCCGGACGAAGAGAATTGAGGACGGATTGCGTCGTCTCCATCGAAACTGGTTTTCTCCACGAAAAGGTTGAGAGAACTCACGTCCAGGACTGGTCTCCAGCCGCCTGAGGCCTTTGGAACAAGAAAAAGGCGGTTGTAAAAGCCTGGAGAGTTGACTTCTTCCACGATCTCTATCGCTCCTTTTAAAAGCATGGAGTCTACTTCGCACTCAGAACCGAGCATTTCTCTAAGTTGCTGGAATATGCTGTCAAAGCTAAAGGTTCTGTTGCAAGAGGGGCCTCTTGAGGAAGGGATAGAATATCCTTCCTTTAGCACGGACGTGGTCCACTGGTCCGCTCCGATCTCCTCCCAAGTTTGCCAGAACTGCTGAAGTCTGGCTCCTACTAGTGCATGGAGGACATGCAGATCACTTTTAATTGAGGGTTTGATAGCCCTGGAGACAAATCTTGCTTTGCCCTGGAAACTAGATCCTGTACGGGTGAGGGCCTGCCACGAAAGGGCCTATTTTGATTAACTAGAGGACGAGTTTGCGCTGGCAGAGAAGGTTGAGGAGCTTTTGGTTTACGAGAGGATTGCGCCAAAAGGTCCTGTGTGGACTTCTGAGTAAGGGATTTCGACACTTCGGCCACAAGTTCTTGAGGGAAAAGGTACTTCTTATCCAGAGGTGCGAAAAGAAGAGCCGATCTTTGAGTCCTAGAAACTCCACGAGCGACAAAAAGAGCACCAAAGTTGTCGCTTCTTAAGAACTCCTAACGTGAAGATGGAGGCTAACTCAGACGCACCGTCACGAATCCCTTTATCTAAGCAGGACATAACAGAAGAGAAATCATCGAAATGCGCTTCGGAAAGACCAAAAGACTTTACCTTCCTACCCAAAGCGCCAATAGTCCAGTCCATAAAACTGATGACTTCCAAAACTCGGAAAACGTTCTTCAAAAGGTGGTCCAACTCTGAAGGAGAGAAGAAAATCCGAGCGAGTTCATCGCAGAACGACGGGTAGAATCAACGAGACTGGAGAAGTCTCCTGAGAGGAGGCAGAAGCTCCCAGAGAAAACTTCCCCAGTGTCGTAGCAAGCCTTCGTCTTAGTAGAAAGCTTGGAAGGAGGGAAGCAGAAAGTGGTTTTCCCTGATCACGTTTGTCTTCCAACCAGGAGTTCATTTTCTTTAATGCCTTCTTAGCTGAAATAGAAAGCACTAACTTCATAAAGGAAGAGGTAGGAGGCTTGAGTCTCTGGCGTACTGAGAGAGGGGAAGCCGGGCCGCAGGTGCAAAATCCTCAGGAAAATTATCAATAAAAAGCGAAGAAGCTTCTTGTAATCCAGCGAGAGGAGTCTGGTTGTCTACAGGAAACTCTTCCACAACTTCTTCCTCAGACGAAATAGGAGAAAAACCTTCCGCTTGCACACACACATCCTGTGAAGGAGGGTAGGAGCCTGAATAAGAGCTTGAGGAGGAGCCTGAGCCTGAGTAGGCGCCACAAGAGGAGCCTGAACTGGCGCCACAAGAGGAGCCTGCGCCACAAGAGGAGCCTGAACTGGCGCCACAAAAGGAGCCTGGGATGGCGCCTCACCTGGCGCTACCTGAGGCGCTTGAGCCTGAGAGCGCTAAATCTTGAGGGAGCGCCTGAGCCTGACTAGGGCGTTTGAGCCTGATCCTGAGCCTGAACCAAAGGAGGATCAAGAGACACAGATCGAGGAGGAGCTTTCGTACTGGGCGCTCCGAGAGCTCGAGACGAAGGAGGAGGCATCAAATACACTTCAGAAGGCTTTGCTGAGAAGAACCAGGCCTTCCGAGCCCGCCAAGAATGCTTCCAATTTTCTTGTGCATCGCTCGAAGAAAGTCATGAGTAGACGAGGATCCAACTGGGGAACGATGATCAGTAGAGCCAGGATCGTGATGAGGAAGAGGCGCAGAAGCCACAATAGGCTTACATGAAACCAAAGGAGAAACACCGGGAACGCTGGGCAATACCGAATGGGAAGTCTTATACCTCTTGCGCACATGAGCCTTGCGCCTGGGAGAAGATTCTTCTGACGACGAAAATCTCTCCGGACTCTCCCAAAAACTACAGGAAGGCTGTGATAAGCGAAATGGCTTCTTCTTCTGAACCGCTGAAGGCGAAAGATTCCTGGACCTCTTCAATGGTCTAGACTCGTCGGAAATCTCCAGCCTCTGCGAGGCGAATCACTGGAGCTTGAAGAAAGACACTTCCTTGAGTCGCCTTTCCAACGGCGCTCTGAAACAGCCTGGGAAACAACAGGACTGTTCGAGGGGCGGCTGCTCGTGAGCAGACCCCACTCGCCTCCCTTGGACTTTCAGCATGTCTTCTCCCAGGAGCAGGGGAGCTTGACAGAGGCTTAGGTCTAGGAGAACGAGTAGGCCGAGCAACCACCTCCTCCACCACACTAACACTTTGCACTGCACTTAAATTATTCACAATATTTTGGAAAGAATCCATACGCTCATGAAGGGATTTCACGTTAACGCCAATATCCTCCATGGCGCCCACAATAAGGTTAAATCTGGCGTCCATCTGGACTTGATACTCAGACACGGTAACGGGGTTCAGGGATATCAGAGTCAGGAATAGGAATATTAGTAGCCACGGGGATATTAATAGAAGTTTCCTGCATAGCTAAGGGAGATTCCAGTTTCTGAGAGAGAGAAGAAGAACTTCTAGCTAAAGCTTTCCTGGCTCTATCTTTCTCAAGCTTCTTTACATACTTAGATAGAGCCTTCCAATCTTTTCAGTCATACTGACACATTCATCACACTTCCTCTCATAGAACATTCCTGACCTCTACAAGCCACACAAATTGAATGAGGATCAAGACTAGCCTTGACCAACCTCGTCTTACAGCCTTTGCTGCATACCCTAAAGGTATAAGACCCAGAATCTGACATAATTATCAGAAAACCTGACTAAATAGGTGACAAATAACTGGCAAAGCCGCAAACCAACAAGAGAGTACTTCACCAAGTGAAAACAGCTCGATGTAGGCAGATACAATGAAATTTCGCTCGAGTACCGACAACAATGTCGCCGGCGTGACGGCAAAATTATTCTAAAGCATGTTGGAATAGTTCCTAGTACCCCGACAGAGGGCAGGTAAGGGCGATCACCCGATATTCGGACTGGCGCTGCCGCGCGTTTTGAAATTTTGCCATGACGTCAAGACTAAAGCTATATGTAACTAACAGGTAAGTTGTATGTGTTAAAATACATTTTATTGATATTTTGCTGGATTTACATTACTCTTAATATTCCAAAATTAATCTAGCATTTTTTATTATAAAAAATGTATTTAGTCACAAAAGTAACATGAAAATACAGTATTTAGTGAATATTTCTTGACAAAAAATCTGTGAATTACCAAATTTTCTGCGCATAATTTGGGGATAAGTTCCACAGAAAAATCTGTGAATAGGTGACGCAGTGAATAGGCGGGGGTCAACTGTAATGGTAATGAGACTGATTTCCTTAAAAAGATAACTCTAGTTCACAATGTATTCACTGATTTATGATTTTAAGTCATACAGCAAAAAGAGGTTTCCACTTGACAAGCCAAAATTGAAAACTTAAAACTCTGCACTACCGTTAGCATTGAAAAAGGTTGAAACTTTCTTTTACCGAGCCTCAGTATGAAGAACAAATTATGATTTATTATACAACTGAAATATTATCACTGAAGCAAAATTATGACTAAAATCTAATTAATTGCCAAGTTGCCTGATGAATGCAAAGAAAAACTAAGGACAAACATTTTACAAACAACACCTCTATTGATAAAATTCCCTACTTTAAGGAAAAAATTTTCCGGCAAAGGAATATTCTAAAAAAAATACAAAAATAAATCATACAGCACACCTGATCTCTTGTTGCTGATTTATTAAGAATGACCAGGTGTTCATTCATAGCCTGATGCACCAATCTTGGGGGAAGAGCAGGAACACGAGCAAGTTCCCAAAGTGTATCCAACATTTTCTCTGCTGTTCTCCCAAGACGCGAATCTTTACCAATTTTACCGATGAAAGATAGGAGCTTTTCTCTTAAACGATCATTTCCAGTGTCCCAGCTCTGAAATAACATTATAAACATTAAAGGAGGAAATCCTCAAACCATCCTCATTTAGAACATCAGTCAAATAAAGCTCACCTCAAAGCAAAACATGTTAATCACACAAATCTAGCATGAGCTCACAAAATAATAGTACTAGAAACAATAACACATTCTGGCAAACACTGTATACAGTGCATAAAAAAAGAAGAAACATAAGACTACTATAGTGGCTACTGATTTATAATAAAACAAGTTGTCTGAAAAACTTAGCTATCACACTAGCAACCCAACTTAAATAAGTACATAATTTATTAATTCAAAATGTTTCACTTTTAACTTCCTTTTCAATGTCTGAATACTACAAAGCAACATTTCAAAGGATAGAATTAACCTCCTGCGTCCGGGCATGTTCAATCCGGCACACCTCAGGTGAGAATTTACATTTCATGCCATCAAGTTGGAACAAATTTTGAGGGAAAAGTGTTCAATCACTTGATTAACTTGTGAATATTCTTATGGCAACACTAGCACCTTGGTACAGGAAAGAGGGAGATCAGTGTGACCTGAGATTTCAAGGGGGGGATGTACTACATCTCCCCATCCCATGATATCTTGTATATATCTGCCCATAAATATACTCAGGGATTGCTGTTGGTTTTAGTCCTTATCTTTTATGACAGTATGTCAGCTATACTGTAATTGTAATTTTGCAAACTAAAATAAAAAGAAATATCAGAAAAACATGTATAACTTGCTAAAAAGTAAAGCATTGCCCCATCCCACCACATCTCATATATTTTACCACAAATATACTCAGAAACTGTTAGTGTATTGATTTTAGTTCTTATCTGTTATGAGTATATCATGTAAGCTGTAATTGTAATTTTACAAAATAAAATAAACAAAAAATTATTAGAAGGAACGACTATAACTAGATAAAATTAGCATATTTTTACAAGTGTCTTGGAAAAGAAGTACCACAGAAAGTTGGAAATATTCACTTTCAACTTCCCATAGAAAGTAAAGAAAGTTGTTTAGAATTTTGTTTCTTATACATGTGCATATCTTTCTCTCTCAATTGATTTGTTTTTTATTTTAAATTGGACAACCTTAAAGTATACCCAGTCTAGGGGTGTTCTTAATGTGTATTTTAGCCTGACCCAAAGGGTTAATATAATTCTAAGCAATAAGTGACTTTCGATATATCCGCAACACTATGCAATGGTCAACCAACTTTCAAGAAATTAAGTTGGCAAACAATATAATTTTCCCATCAAAACTTGTAAAAAAAACTGTGGCATTCATCTAAATAGAATAGAATGATCACATCTTATAAATTATAGAAGATTCAGTACAATAAATACACAATAAAAGCAATAACAATATTTTAAACTAAAGAAATAACAACTGGCTCAGAGATGTGGTGCCTAAAAGGCTGCATTATAAACAGATCCCACATAAGGGGACAAGGGGACGAGCAGTTCGTTAATGTAGTATAACGCATGAATTTTAAACATTTGTTGGCACTTCCATCCAGATATCACAATTTTTAAAAGTAAATTGTATTTTTCCTAACTATACAAACCTGAGGTCCTTTACATTAGGAATTACTTTCAGCGTAGGCTGGAAAGGGCCGCTGAACTTTCAAACAAGGTGGTTAGGCAGTTAACTACCACCCGGGAGGTGGGAGTACCGCCTGCCCGGATGTAAACATTCCAATTTGCCTTTCGGCCCAGGGGGTATCAGATTGAGGGGTGGCATGAGGTGGGCATGAAATGCAATGCAAAGGACCTCAGGTTTGTATAGTTTGGAAAAATACAATTTACTTTTAAAATTGTGATTTGCTCCAACACAATATACAAACCATCAGTCCTTTACATTAGGAAGACTAACTGGTTGGAAGGAGGAACCTGGGTGAGTCTCTATGAACTGACTGGAGTTCACCACACCTTGTCTTCCCTTCCTGGTCGATAGAGTGAGGAAGAGAAAAACTGCCTCAGACAAAATGACTGGGTTGTAAAAAACGCGGGATCAATTGTCAGACTTCTGGGTCCCTTTGCATGAAAGAGGAATCATCAGTTCATGCAAAGTAGGCTAGGAAGAACTTGGAGGCGGTGACATTAAGGCAATCACAAGCATTGGGTTTGTCTTACTGTCATGGTCTCCTTCCCCGCCTTGCAAGGGGAAGGAGTGTGTTTGCTTCTATAAATCTGAATGGAAAATAGAATGGGAGTTCCTGTTGAGTGCTTACCTGCATCGACCGCCAGATCCAGCATGTAACGGCACATCCGCTCTCTGCCCGTGGGAAGAGAGCCGAGATGGGAAGAAAGAAGAGAGGCCAGTCACTCCACATTCATTCTCCCATCCACAACCGTACATTTTAGGCGAGATGCAACCTGCCCTGTTAGAGGAGCCAGGTAAGCTACACAACTTGTTGAGCAGCCACCACAGGACCCAAGGAAAAAAAGTGTCCAAGGACTTGTGTGCAACACCTAGAAGGAGGTGAAGGTGGTCTGTTGGGACCACACATCTGCCTTCAACACCTGAAGAACCGACATGTTCCTCCAGAATGTGAGGGACGGACCAATGCTGCGGACTTCGTGTGCTCTAATACAAAGTGTACTGGTGTCGTCTTCTCCAGGAGCAGAATACGCTCTCCTTATCGTCTCACAAAGCCAGAAACAGATCGTGTTCTTGGACACGTCTTTCTTGGTCGAGCCAGTACTAACAAAGAGTTGTTGACACTCAGGCCGGAGATGTCGAGTCCTCTTCAGATAGTGCCGCAGCACTCTAACAGGACACAGTAGCATCTCATATGGTTCATCACCTACAAAGTCCTCTAGGGAGGGGATCGTGAAGGACTCGAACTGTGCGTCAGGGACTAAAGGATTCTGAGTCTTCACCACGAATCCAGGGTGAAATCGAGCGTAACTGATCCCCATCCCCTCAAGTGTTTAACATCGAAGGAAAGTCCGTGTAGTTTGCCAACTCTCTTCATCGATGCCAGGGCCAGCAAGAAGACGGTCTTGAGGTCAGATCCCTGTCTGATGACTCTTGTAAAGGCTCGTACGGTGCACGAGTCAGGCTCCTTAGAATGAGAATCACAACCCACACAGGGGGCCTGAGATCCCTGGATGGGCAAGACCTTTTGAAGTTTCTTTTCAGTAGGGAAATCTCGAAGGAGGAAAAGGTGTCTACTCCTTTCAGCTGCAAGATTAGGCCGAGTGCGGCATGGTAGCCTTTTACAGCTGAAACGGAGAGAAGCTTCTCTCGGCGAAGGAAGATGGAGAAGTCCACGACCTGCTGAACAGTAGCTCCGACTGGAGAGATACCCCGTCCACAACACCGACCACAGAAGACGGACCATTTCCCCTGGTATACTGCTGCGGAGGATCGTCTGAGGTACCTGGCCATCTCTGTTGCTGCACGACGCGAAAAGCCTCTCGCTTGCAGGAAATGGTGGATAACCTCCAGCAGTGAAGACACAGGGACTGCACTGCCTGGTGGTACCGCTCTACATAGGGTTGACACAGCAGGTTGGGCCGTGGGGGGTCTCTCTCTCAGCGCCTTGGAGAGGAGAGCTAGCAGGTCGGGATACCAAATGGCCTGCTGGGTGCCAGCAGAATCATTCTGAGATTTGGAGTGATCATCACCTGGCTGATCACTCTGCGAATCAGACAGAACGGAGGAAAGGCGTAGACGTCGAGGTTGTCCCACGGGTGCTGGAATGTGTCCTCTACTGCGGCCCATGGGTCCAGCATGACAGAGCAGAAGACCTGGAGTTTTCCGTTGTGCTGGGTGGCGAACAGGTTAATGAATGGACATCCCCACAGGTCGAACAGCCTTTCCGTGACTTTCGAGAGAAGGGACCATTCAGTTCCAATCATCTAATTCTAGTGGCTGAGCTTGTCTGCCACGACATTCCTCTTGCCTGGAATGTACCTGGCTAACAGCTCTACCAAGTGAGCCATGGCTCACTCGTGCACCTGCATTGTCAACTGGTGGAGCAAGAGGGATACTAGACCCCCTGCTTGTTGACGTATGCACTACCAGGGGATTGTCACTCATCAGTACCACAGTGTCCCATCACTTGATCCTGGAATTCCTGGAGAGCCAGGAAGGCTGCCTTGAGTTCCAGGATGTTGATGTGAAGGTGCCTGTCATCTCAGTGTCACACTCCCAAAGTCAGCAACTCCTTGATGAGTCTGAGAACAGCAGCATGTCCGGAGGGGGAGTATGCAGGGATACTCCTATCAAGAGGTTCCTGTCGTCCATCCACCAGTGAAGGTCCTCTCTCACCTCCTAGGAATGAGGGACGAGAAAGGACTGGGGGTCTTGGGACTGGGACCAATACTCTTTTAGTCTCCATTGTAGAGACCGCAGGTGAAGATGCCCATGAGGTACCAACTTCTCCAGCGACGACAGGTGACCGATGACGACTTGCCATTGCCAGGCTGGCTGTTCCTGTTGAGACAGGAACATCTGTTCTGCCTGCCTGAACCTGCTGATACGAGAGTCCAAGGGAAAGACTTTCATTGCTACTGTGTCTATCAGCATGCCCAGGTACTTTATCCTCTGCTTGGGGGTAAGATCTGACTTCTCCAGATTCACCATGATCCCAAGATCGCGGCAAAACTCGAGGAGCCGATCCCTGTCCTGCAGTAACTGCAAGACCAGCCAGTTGTCGAGATACCTCAGTAGACGTATCCCATGCGAATGTGCCCAAGCTGACAGACTCTTGTGAACACCTGGGGGGAAGCGGTCAAAGTGGAAAACCCGGAGGACAAAGCAGAGGACAGATGAATGGTATTTGGAAATACGCATCCTTCAAGTCCACCGTAAGCATGAAGTCGTTCTCCCTGATGGAAGCGAGCACGGAATGCGTCGTTTCCATCGTGAACCGATTCTGGTGAACGAATCAGTTCAGGGGAGAGAGGTCTATGACCGGTCTCCATCCCCCTGTGGCTTTCTCTATTAGGAAGACACAGCTGTAAAAGCACGGGGACCGGTCCGACACGACTCCCACACCACCCTTGCTCAGCATGGCTTGCACTTGTTCTAGTGCGGAGTCCTTCGGTGTTCCTTGGACGTAGGTGCGGAGACGGACCGGAGAGTAGGTGAGGGGTGGCTGAGACTCGAAGGGTATTAGATATCCCTCCTGAAGGACATCCACTATCCAGGTCTCGGCTCCGTGTCATTGTCATGTTGCCAAATGGCTCAACAGGCAACCCCCCCACCTTCGGCAGCAGTTGGGGGGAGAACGCCGCCCCTAGCGTTTCCCCTTCTTCTTCTTCCCCTTGCCCTCTTTTCCGGATTGGAAAGCGGGCTGAAAGGGACGGGAAGATCCACTTCTTAGGGGCCGAGGAAGCGCTAGCCTGATCCGAGGGCCTGGACGCAGTGGAACACGAAGACCTGGAGGTCTTGGCCACTGCCTGGTGTACAAGCTGGTCGCTGCCATCGGCCTGACGCTTGTCCACCGCAACATCCACCAACTCTCTAGGGAAGAGAGAGATAGAACCCAGCAACGGTCCGTTCCGCAGGGTCATTGCCGCCTCGGGCTCCACAGACATCGAGAAGCGAGAAAGAACGGCGTCCTTTTGCTTCAGGACCAGGTTAGCCAACAGGTTTGCTGTCTAGTGAGCGAGGTTGGAGATGGCTCTACCTCCAGACCAGCATAGTCTCCCGAAAGCGGAGTCTTCCCTAGGTACGATAGCGCCCAAGGAAGCAGCCACTTTGGATACTGTGAATGACCACAGATCCAGCCAGGAGACTGCCTGGAAAGCTGCCATATGGGACAGTGGCTTCCAGGGTTGCAGCCTCTTGCTGAGAGAGGGAGATACTCTCTGCAGTAAGCTGCTGCAATGAGAGACCCGGATCCCAATGAACCAGGTCAGGGTCAACCTGCTTAGACGGCAATGACCTCTCCGATGGCATATAGAAACGCTTCTGACAAGGCAGAGGAGGGGGAAGTAGCTTGTCCGAGCGGTTCAATCGAAGTGAATTGTCCTGCCCAGACAAGACCATTCACCTGATCGAGTACCCCCTTGGCAAGCGTGGACCGCGGCAGCCCCACTGAAGCCTTGGGTTCCTTCTTGAGTCCCCAAAAGGATTCGAGGCGTGACGGATGATCCACAGACGAGGCCGTGGTCCTTTCCCCGAAGTCATTGTACTGATGAATCTGCGCAATTACCTCCGCAAAAGTCCTCTGTATCTCAGGGAGGGAGAACCTCAGCAGACCCCCGTGATCCTTCCTGCACCACGCAGGCATACGACCTGGCCGAACCAAGGACCAAGCCAGGCATGTACACCCCCAAAGTAGAACTCTGGGAAGGCTACTCACCAGAGTTCTTCCTGTCAACTCGTGCCCCCTGGGAGGAGCCCAGGAGGTAGCGGGGACAGGCAAGAATCGGGCACTCCCACTGGTCTTGCTGGCAGAACCAACAGGAGCAGCAGACTGGGAGCGGTCACCAACCCGTGGTGGTGATGGCAAACCAGGTCGAGGAGAACTCTTTCGCCTGATGAAGCCTTCTCCCGAGGAGAGCGGAGTTGGCTCATGTGAGTTGAGCCACGCACTCGGCTCCCCCGAGCCAGGCTGGCCATGCGAACATGACTGGAGACTGGGAGGAGTCGAGCACGCAGCTGGCTGGCGCGAACTTGCGCTGACCTCTGGACGCACCCCAGTCTTCAAGGCTGAAACCTCTCGGGAAGACTGAGCAGGGGACCTCTTCTCTACCTTCCCAGGTGTCCTTACCCGAGGGACCAGTGCACCTTTCAGGGAACCTGACTTGGTACTCGAAGAAGTACCAGCAGGAAGAGTCTGAGCACCTGCATGCCCAAACTCTTTCTCTCGTGGTCAGGAACGAGAGTGGGTTGGCAACAGGAGCAGACATCAACAGGAATGGTACTGATGAAGTCACCATGTGCGAGGGACCAGGAACCCAGGAGGCAGCGGCACGGAGTGGAGCGTGGCAGGAGCGGCAGACACCTGGGTGTCTAGGTGCGAGGTTACCATCACAGGCAGCTTACCAAACGGCGACGTCATGGTGGTCATGGTGGTGGAAGCAGTGGCTGCATGGGTTGTCACCAGAGCGCCTGACAAATGGGATACTAGACCCTCCAGTGACGTAACGCCAGGCAGACCCAGGTGCAGCCAGGCAGAGGCGAGATCAGGTACCTGGCCACCAACAGGTGCTTCCACCCGCAAGCCTGAGGACAGAGTCGGGTCAAAAAGGGAAGCTTCTACTCGGCCTGGGGGGAAAAAATTCACCCCTGCAGCGAGGAGAGGCCCCAGAGAGGATATCCTGAATGTCTGCTCCCCCGCGGCCTTCCACACCCGATGAAACGAATGAGGAAGGGGAAGGGGAGTCCTCACCCGAGAGAGAGGCAGCAAAAAGGGGAAGCTTGCCAGGAAGGAGAAATGATCCCGACGGATCTGCCACCACGGGAGTCGTTGGGGGTGTGTTACTTTCGGACGACCCCTTGGCGGGCTTCCTACGGTATCGTCTCCTCCCCTCAAACTTCACCCAATGCTCAGCAGACCAGGAGCAACATTCAGCACAGGGCAAAGCACGCCAACACACAAATCCCCTGCAGGTCAGGCAGAGGGCGTGTGGGTTCGTGTCAACGCTAGATCTAAATGAATTACATTTCTTGTCTCCCACCCCAGGACACACACACTGGTGGAAGGAGGGCTTAAGGACTTATCAACATTCATTACAAAAGCAAAACAGAAAGTTCCCACCAGGAAAAAAGCTCAAGGGCAGTCAGGCAGAGAGCGCGAGAAACAACGTCTGCAGTCTATGATGCCCGAAAGCAAATTGAAATGTTTACATCCAGGCAGGCAGTACTCCCGCCTCCAGGACAGTAGTTAACTGCCTAACCACCCTGTTTGAAAGTTCAACCGTCGTTTCCAACCTACGCTGAAAGTAATTTCTGATGTAAAGGAATGACGGTTTGTATCGTGTTGGAACAAAGATATATGTAATGAACAGTAAAAACTGTGCAATCTGTCTTCTTGTGGGGAAAAGTAGTAGTGGTTTGGAAAAAACTATCTCCATACACAGTAAAGCTGTATATTATAAGGATAGAAACATTGCTACTGCCATATATTGTTGGAGCAATTACTATATCATATATTTCAACAAAGCATTGTAATCTATAAAAGCAATAATACTAATATCCCAGTTTTTTAAAGTAAATTGTATTTTTCCTAACTATACAAACCTGAGGTCCTTTACATTGGGAATTACTTTCAGCATAGGCTGGAAACAGCCGTTAAACTCTTGAGCAAGGTGGTTGGTTAGGCAGTAACTACTGCCAGGTAGGTGGGAATACCTGCCTGCCCAGATGTAAACATTCCAGTTTGCTTTTCAGTACAGGTTCAGATTGAGGGGTGGCATGAGGTGGGCATAATATGTAATGCAAAGGACCTCAGGTTTGTATAGTTAGGTAAAATACAATTTACTTTCAAAAATTGTGATTTGTTCCGACACGATACACAAACTGTCGGTCCTTTACATTAGGAAGACTCACTGGTTGGAGGGAGGAATCTGAGTGAGTCTCCTGAACTGACTGGAGTTCTGCACATCTGGGCTGCTACTGGTAGAAAGAGTGAGGAGGAGTACCCAAGCCTCTGACATATTGATCGGAGTGTAGGAACTGCAACATCAAATGTCAGATACTGGACCTTTTCGCATGAGTGAGGAAACGTGACTCATGCAAAATAGGCTGGAAGAATCTTAGAGTCGGAGTCAGTAAGGAAAAGCTGAGATAGGGTTTCCCTTATTGCCAGACTCTACTTTCTCCCCTTGCTAGAGGAAGGAGCAGAATTGCTTCTATGATTCTAGGAGAAAAATAGAACCGGTGCTCGATGTGCAGTCTTACTGCATCAGTGCCAGGTCCAGCACATGTTGGTTGAGTCCTATTCTCATCCCAAAGGAGGAGAAGCAGAAGGACGGGGAAGGAGGAGGAAGAGAGGCCAGTCACTCTCGGTATCCTTCTCACTTCCAGAACCAACACCTTGGGCGAGATGCTACTTGTCCTCTTGAAGGAGCCGGGTAAGAAAACACAACTTGTTCAGCAGCCACCACAGGGCAAAGGAAACAAGGTTCCAAGGGCCTGTGGGCAAGACCATAGCAGGACATGAGTGTGGTCTATGAGACCACATCTTGCTTCCAGCCCGACAGAACTTCTGGAATGCGAGGGATGGACCAAGCCATTGCTTCATGAGCTCTCAGGTGGAAGGTACCGGTATCATCGTCGTCAGTAACGATTACCTCCTTCGATCGCTACACGAAGCCAGGAGGAAGATGTCTCCTTAGACACTTCTTCTTTGGGAGAGAGAGTACTAGCAAAAATGTCAACAACATCCGGGTTAGGAGTGTCGAGCCTTTTCGGAAAGTACCACAGCTTCCTAAAGGACAAAGTACCGAATGATCTGGATCATCGATACAAAATCCAAGGAGGAGGGGAACAAGGACGGCTCGAACCCAACAATAGATGCCGAAGGATTCAGAGTCCACCTACGACATCCGAGAAGGAGTTGAGGTATTGATCCTCATCACCTGTTCTTTCATTTTCTACATCAAGGCTGGAGCAAGATCAGAGATAGTCCTAAGAGGGCACATCTCTACCTGACGACTCTCGTAAGGGCGCGGGCAGCATGGGACAGGAACCCTGCATGAGAGTCACATGTTACCCAGGAACAGTTCCCTGGGACAGCAAGACAGAAACAGCTACTCATCCATAACTAAATCTTGACTGAGGAGAAGAATGTTAATTCAGATAGAAGACTAGGTCGCGAGGGCCTACGCTCTTCACAAATGAAAGGGGAGAGAAGCAACCCTCGGCAGAGAAGACGAGGAAGTCCAGACCTGAAGAACGACTGACCCAAGGAGTTCCACAACGACACCCACCAGCGAAGACGGCTCCAATCCCTGGGAGTCTTGCAGAGGACTTCACGAGATATCCAGCTACAGCCGCTGCTGCTCGGCGAGAAAGCCCATGCTGCAAGGGAAGCTGGAAGGTCTCCTAGTCCCAAACACACCAGGATGTACTGCCCAAAGGACCACTTCTTGTGTAGCTGCTACAGGAGGTTGGGTCATACAGAACTCTTCTCAATGCCTCGGCTATCAGGTTGGGCCAGAGGCAAAGTCTTCCAGCATTTGTCTGTAACTTGGGGTGAGCAATGCTTGAGAACCCATAGTGAAACAGACAAATACAGAGGGGAAAAATGATGATACAAAGTTTCCCAGAAAGACAGCATGCCTCGCTGTAGCGGCCCCTGGGTCTGGTATGAAGGAGCAAGAAAAAACTACCAACTTGTGCAGGGAGGCAACAGAAAGACAGTAGGGATTTCTCAGTTGAGCAATCTCTTCATGAATCTTTGAGTGAGTAGCACGTTCCATCCTGATCACTCAAACCCGAGACCAAGCTCACCTGCCAATACATCCCCACCGGGGATGTATCTGGCTAACTGAAATGTCGAGTGCACTATAGAACACTCGAGTATCTGCAAATGTCGACAGATGAAACAGGAGGAAAAAACGATTCCCTCGTTTGTTGACAAATGCCACTACTGTGGTTTGTTGTTCAATGAACCACTGAGTGTCACAAAACTCATCCTGAACTCTCGGGAGGCCAGAAGGCTTTCTTGAGCCCAGGATGGTGATGAGAAGGTACTAATCATCTCGGTCACACACCTTCAAGATAAGTCTTACCGGTGTGCGCCTATTCCTCAATCGTTGAATCAGGAAATAGACACATAATGTGAGGGGAATATGGAAGCATACTCGAAGGTTCCTTCAATCAAGCATTAGCCTAACTCCTTCCTCATACTTCGAAGAGGAAAGAAGGATGGAGGAATGGAAGCAGACTTCCATTCTCCGCCATAGGGAAGCTTCTGCAATGTGACAAGATACTGAGACAATTAGCTCTAGCCGGGCCAGCATTTCCCGAATCGGGAGCATGGGAGAGGAAGCAGGATGAAAAGAATTGCTGAGACCTAAGGGAAATAGATACTTCTCCTGAAGGAATCCATTCCCAGGTCTTGGCAATGTTGCTGCCAGCTCCACAGACTTGATAAGTATCATTTCACCCAGGAATCTGCAGTAGGAGAACTTCTTCCCAGTCGATACCTCTTTCTCTCTTCCCTTCTTCCCTTATGGGAAAGAGGGTGGAAGAGACACAGTTATGTGCACTTTCCTAGAAGGGTAGGAGAGGCTATGTTCTGCAATCTTCTATCGAAGCCTGGGACTTCTTAGGAGTTGAGGGGGGGGGGGCTGGCTTGAACTCAAGGTCGAGTCAAGTTGACTAAGACCCAAAGGTCTTGGCCATTGTCCAAAGGACAAGGCAGTGCCCTGGTACGAACCTTGATTACTGAGGTATCTGGCAAATATCTGCAAGAGAAAGGCAGAACCAAGTAAGGTTCGTTCCTAAGGCTTGAGCCAACTCGGGACTTATAAAACCGGAGATCCGAATTGGGACAAAGTCCTTCTTCTTCTTAGCACCAGAATTGCCCACAAAACTGCAGTTGGCAAGACCCTTCAAGGCAAGAAGAATTTGTATTCTGTCAAGGCTGGGGAGAAGCTTGGTGTCTCAACCTGAATGAACTCCTCCGAAGAAAAGAGTTCATCTGGTCGAGAATGCTCTCGGAAGCAAGGACCGCGGTGGCCCCCCAACACTCTCGTTCCCTCGGGAACTGCAAAGGTTGCTAGTGATGAAGATTATTCACTGGGGGAGTCACGGTCCTGTCCCAGGGATCCTCGCGCTGATTCGTCAGCGCGAAGTTCTCAGAAAAACGAGGGCAATCGCAACTTGAAGAGGAAGACCCTCGCTGCTTCCGAAGCGTGAAACTCCTGTACCTCTCTCCTTGGAGGGAGCCTTGACAGATCCCATGAAACCCTCCTCGGCTACCTGGTTGTACTACGACACAATGGGGGCACGACACTAAAAGCACACCAGGAAGCCAAACTCCGAAGAGCTCTCTCTGTCTGTCTCACGCCTCTCAGAACAACCAAGAGGAAAAGACAACAGGTGAGGAGAAAGAGTACCCCTACCTGTCCTGCCAGTAAGACCAGCAAGAGAGGCGGACCGTGAGCGACAATCAACCAAAGGAGATTACTGGTACACGGGGGAAGAAGAGCGCTTGTGCCGTGGCAAAGCGCTTTCCTGGGAAGAGCAAAAAGTTCACTTGAACAGAGCCGATCACGCAAACGCAATCCAGACTGGGAGGTATGTGGGGCGAGCTGAGCTGAGCCAAGCCGGTCTCGCAAGCGTGACTAAGGGCTGGGCGGGGCGAGCAAGCCAAGTGAGCTGAGTCTCGTAAGCGCAACCAGGGGCTGAGCCAAGCCGAGCCAATCGCACGAACACAATCAGAACTGGACAGGGCAGAACTCATCTGCCATGAACTATTGCTAGTTTCCCGAACTCTAAACTCCTTCGAGGCAGAGGCCCCTCAAGAAGGTTCTAAGGGGAATTCTGTGTCTGCTATCCTGCATGCTCGAACCCTAAGGTTCAAGACACAAGTATGAAACCCAGTAAAGCAACCGAAGCAGCTGGTGGGCAGAATCAAGACACCTAGCATCTCGGCACCCAAACACTTGGGTGTCTCGGCACTTTCCTTCGTCCTGTGCCTCTCGTTAGGAGAGCGCTCGTGATTCATAGAATTCGAGCTACTCAAGAGACTCCCAAAAATTGGGAGCGGCTGCTTTCAGTTTCCTAAGAGATCGATAGAGCCAGGCACAGAACCAGTCTTGGACGCAGACTTCCAAGACTGGTAATGAGGGCGCGGTTTCTTGAGGCCACGCTCTCGCGGCCCCCGAAACGCCAGACCCCACAGGAGAATGCGAATCGGTCAGCCAACAAGAGAAACTTGTCTCCCGGAAGAGTGTCAGTCCCTTAGAAGTCCCGCAGGACTCCCGAAAGGAATCTCTTCCCTGCTTCTTCTGGTGTTCGAACCGACAGGATCGAGACACCAGGCTGGGAACCCGACCGAGCACTGTCAAGCACGCAGGGAGTGCTTGTGGTGCTGGCAGGAAGAGCTGAGACACCTGGGTGCCTTGGCCCTTTCTCTCGCACTGCTCCCGAACTGGGCAGAAGAAATACTCTCCAGACCAGATTGGGATACTTGATATTCCATAGAATCTTGAGCACTCAGAGCGGCTCAAGAACGAGTGCCAGAAGCAGCCCACGTCTTAGAGGCAGAACCTCTAGGACTGGGAATGGGATCGCAAACCGAGGTCTGCGCGCCCGTGGCTCCTGAAACAAAACCCAGGGGTATGCGAATCAGTTTCCTAACCCCAAGGTCGGGAAGAGCCAACGAGAGACCCACTGCCTCCTCGGAAGGAGGCAGTCCCTAAACGTCCCAGGGCATCAAGGGGAAGAAGCAGCCTTCCTCTCCTTCAGCTGATGGAGGTCCTTGGACCTTGGGAGAGGAAGGGAAGAAGCAGCAGAAGACGAAATCGAAGATAAGATGAAGAAGATGGCGGTTAATTCCATAGGGTGACTTCCTTCACCTCCACTCCGACATCTTCTACAGGATGGTGGACACGAAACATCATAACCTCCAGGGCAGTCAGGCAGGAACACAACGGAAGTGGCCCAGGACACCACCACCAGGAGACGTGGCAGGCATGATCAGGATAGCTGATGAAGGAGCTACGGCAGCGGTTCGGAAGGCAGGAGCTACTGCAACGGCCAGGAACGTCACTTTCCACAGGGCAACTTCCTTCAGCTTCAAGCCGACATCTTCTACAGGATGGCGGACATCGTAACCTCCGGGGCAGCTGGTAGGAACACAACGGAAGCGGCCCCGGGCACGACCACCAGGAGAAGCGGCAGGCATGATCAGGACAGCTGATGCAGGAGTACGGCAGCGGTTCGGAAGGCAGGAGCTACTGCAACGGCCAAGAACATCACTTCCACAAGGCGACTTCCTTCAACTTCACGATGACATCTTCTACAAGATGGCGGGCATCAAAACCTCCAGGGCAGCTGGCAGGAACACAATGGAAGCGGACCCAGGCACGACCACCAGGAGAAGCAGTAGGCACGATCAGGACAGCCGATGCAGGAGCTACAGAAGCAGTTCAGAAGGCAGGAGCTACTGCAACGGACAGGAACGTCACATGAAAGTCACCAGCAGCAACAGGAATGATCAGGATGGCTGCGGCACGAGACCAGGAAGAGCAGCCCAGAGACTGTCGTCGAGTTAACAGGAGCGTAACACAGGGAACAGCAGGAGCAGATGGACCACAGATATGCCAGAGGCATTGCCACAGCATACATGAAGGCCAGCAATGACAGCGACTGATCCACATAGGCGGGAACAGAGTCAGAACGATCCTGATGTGGAACTACGTCATCCAGCCAGGTATTGTGGTCGATCCCGAAGCAACTAAATGAACGTTGGGACTCCTTCATGTGAGATACCCCGAGATATCCAGTCAATTACTGGTGTGTCTGCAATCCTCACTGTCAATCTGAAAGAAAAAGCAAAGATGATTAGAGGGGGGAAACTCCTCTCACTACAAGGGGAACTGCCCTATGCAGCGAGAGGAGGTATCCAAGAAGAGGTTGCCAGACCGCCCCCACCCCTCGCAGTCTTCGCCCGAAGAGCGAGCAAAGAGGGCGAAGGAGAGAGATCTCTACCGAAGGAGGGATAAGGAAGAACCTACAGGGAGAGAAAAGGACGGAGGGGAGGCCACCAAGGGCGCCCTGGAAGTGTAACTTACAGACGATGCCCGTAACCTCCCACCCGCCCTGCAGTTCTCTAAGCGCAGGCAGCGGAAACAACACTCAGCACAAGTAGGAAGGAAGTAGTCATGCCCTTGTACACAGAGGGCGGAAGCCCAAGAAGGGAAGCGAACTCTTACGTCCCGATCAATGTAGGGGAGCAAAGATATTACGTCCCAATCTAATATTTCTGATTGTACAGGGGAATGCCTTCAGTATCTAAATAAAGGGTTACTGGAAGGGAAGCATTACCACTCGGTTACGCTCCTTTAAATACAGTAAACCCCCGTATTCGCGTTCTCATGATTCGAGGACTCACGCATTCGTGGGTTTCTTTGTGGAACATATCTAGCCATTATTCGCGGAAAATTCGCCCATTTGCGGTATTTTTCACTGAGAAATATTCACTAATTACTGTATTTTCATATAATTTTCATGAATAAATGCACTTTTTGTGATAAAACTATTAAAATACTCAGGTATATGCATTTTTACAGGGTTTTTCTGTGTTTAAACTATCAGAATCGGCAGTCCTAGGTGTTTTTAGAGGGGTTTTAAGTATTCGCGGATTTTAGCTATTTCATGGGGACGCATCCCCCGCGAATACGGGGGGTTCACTGTACGCCCTTGGCCGTCAAACCCAAGACACAGCGCAGGGGAATGACGGCTATGCAAGGTTATCACAAATTGTGGGTTTGTATTAATATCAAACACACTTAATATATATAGAGAAATACATTAAGATCCCACTAGGATAATAAGAGCTTAATGACAGTCAGGCAAAGAGATCCGAAACCACGTCTGCAACGCATGACGGCCGGGTGTAAACAGGAATGTTTACACCCGGGCAGGCAGGTATTCCCGCCTACCTGGCAGTAGTTACTGCCTAACAACCTTGCTCAAGTGTTTAACGGCTGTTTCCAGCCTACGCTGAAAGTAATTCCTAATGTAAACGAGCGACGGTTTGTATATTGTGTCGGAACAATTATTAATTTATTTTTTCTTTTTAATAAGTGAAATTTCTTCTTTCTGTATTTCCCTTTACCTTCCCTTACTTCCCAATGAACACCATATTCTTTGCAAGCTTCAATTTCAAGTTAATAGGCCCTGTGGGCTTGTTTCATATGAAAAGGGTTTATCTTCTGAATAATGAATAATAATACATAGACCTGTCAAAGGGGTGTTGACTAATCCCATACCTGCAGTCCGAAGCAACAACAAATATGACATATGAAAAAAAGGGCAAAAAGGGAAAAGTATGACTGGACAAGGCAGGAGACACTAGAAAATTAAAGCAGCAACATAAATCTGAATAATGAGAGTCTGATGTGTAGGTAGAAGCTATCTAATACCCAAATTGGGCCTAACCCCCACAAAAGTCAAGAAGCTAGGAGTCTGAAGGGAAAAGGGAAGAAACTAATGGAGTGCAAATGCTAATGGAAAATGCAACTGGAACTGAAGAGATATGGCACAGATCCTTTATTGCAGCCATATTTCCTCTCTTTCCACCTCCTCCCAACCTTTTCTCATGTTCATATTAAATAACACAATTACTACTTTTCATTTATAACCCCAAATCTTGTGAACTCTACCATTCAACTAGTTACTTTTTTTATGAAAATGTAACAGAATCTTTTAATTTTATCAACATTACATAACAGACAGCTAAAACTACTATAAAAGTTAAGTGTCTTATTCAGATGCCATAACTTCTTTATGTTAATGCTTTGCCTTGCCTAGTTATCAGAACATGAACCACTGGTCTCTCATTTGAGGAGCTTCATTTCTTGCCTCTATCCTCAAGGAAATAAATTGCAAAGTTTAGCTCAAAGAAAGTGTCCCTTCTGTGAGGCATTCAGCATAATATATGCGAAGATAACCTCTTCTGATTTTTACCTTACGGAATCAATGTTACTAAGACTGCAAAGCTCAGGAGTCTTATATTACCCCCTGCTGCCAAGCTTTAATATTCCCTTTGAAATTTGATTCCTGTCTCTAATAACATGATATCATTTTTGAGAAAGTTTTATTATTTTTTTCACACAGCTGGCCTGTTCCAATAGACTTCTGATTAAACATACTGTTTGGTCATGTGCAGTAATCTCAATCCAAAAACAATGAACAAAAGTATATTAACAGATATTGCCAATATGCACCAGAATTCAAAATAAAATATGCTCTAGTTGACAGTCTTTCCTGCAAAAAGATAAAAATCATATTTTCATAATAAAACTGAGATTCATGTATTCTTACCAAGTAATTACATAACTATAGTTTCTGATTTGCACAGCAACCTTTATTTAAAATATCGCAGTAGCACTTCGATAGTTTAGTGTAGGTGACAAACCCTGGCCACGAGTACTGGAAACAACTTAACAGAACACCTCATACTGTTTGTTTCCTTAAGTCCATGACAGGGGAAGAGGGTGGGGTCTCAATCTGTAAATACTTGGTAGGTATATATGAAATTTAATCTTATTATGAAAATATTTTCATATAAGTAACTTACCAAACAATTACACAGCTGAATCCAACACTGAATGAGGGTGGGATACATGGACATATTCTATTCCAAAACATTAAGGCATGGTAATGACTTTGAAATAGAAAAATTGCTGGCACTGAAACAATGCCTGTCGTTTCCCTTATGTGGTAAGAGAGCTACTGCAGGTGAATACTGCCCCAGGTTGGTGTTCACCTTAACCTGCAGTGGCAGAGCGTTGAGCCATGGGTCGCCTCTACTAAGTGGGAGCTTTGCAGCAGAGGATAAGACTGATTGCTGACAAAGCATACACAAGTGCCCTTACCCCAGGTGCAGTATCAACACAAAAAACAACCAGACAATGCTTTCACCTACACTGAAAACACTAAAACCCATCCACTGAGACTAGTGGGTACTCCAGGTACAAGAAGAGACAGTAAGAGAAAAAGAGATTCCTATGCCTCCTCCCCCAATACCATGCCAGCCACTGATAATGACCACAAGGTACTGCAGTTTTCAACGGCCCCAAGGTACTGAAATTTTCAAACCCTGTTTCAACTTCTTTCAAATAGTGAGATGAGAAGATCGGTTCGCACTTCCAGTAGGCCAACTGCAGAATGGAAGTGAGGGACATATATGCCTACAAGCCAATAAGTAGGAAAAATGTCCTCCTGAATCTGAGTGTACCTCAGAAATTAAGCCTTTGACGAAGAAGGACAATGTGTTCTTCGTCAGAGGACAAGACGGGTTTCTTGACAGAGCACCAGAGGTTACTGGATGGTCCTCTAATCTTCTTGATCTTGCTCAGGAAATATCTTAAGGCCCAAGCAGGACAAAGAACTCTCTCTTCTTCCTCAGAGCCAAGGTATCTGTTATGGTCTTAATGGAGAAAGATCGGGGCCAGGGCTCGGAAGGGTCCCCATTCTTGGCTAAAAACCAAGGGTAAAGTAGCAACTGCGTATCCTTGTGAAAACAAAAAACCTACCCTTTATCGATGGCTTGGAACTTGCTAATATGTTAGCAATATCCAAGGCCACGTATCCTGGAAGACGTGGCTAGGAAATCAACACCTGCATCTTGCAAAACCCTCTGCAGCATGTCTTGAAAAACCCATATGCCCTGACAAGCTTCCGGACAGTCTGAAGCCTGTCAGGGGAGGAGCGGACAACCCTCTGGTATCTCTTAACGTGAGCAGACACGGTTTTTAGGGGAATGGGGTCTTGGAAAGTCCACCCACAACCGTAGCAGGTCCTGGAACCATTCTTTCATGGGCCAGAACAGAGCTACGAGAGACATCGTAATGTTGCGATGAGCCCAAGACTTAAAGGGTGGAAAGGCGTAGTGGTCCAAATGGGACCAATCCTGCAGTATGGCATCTGTTATCCATGCTAGAGGGTCCGGGGCCTGAGAACAAAAGAGGGAAAGGCAATGGTTTCTTGAGGTGGCAAACAAGTCCAACATCGGCCTGCCCTATGGTATCGCAGATTCAGATAGGCAAGGGGATCCAGGGTCCACTCAGTGGGAAGGACCTACTTTCCGACGGCTCAGTTCGTCTGCCAGCATATTTAGTTTGCCCAGAATAAATCGAGTGACTAGACTCAGTAGAAGGTCTCTTGCTGTCCGGCAGAGAGAAAATGAGTGAGCGCCACCTCGCTTTTGTATGTACGTTAGGGCTGTGGTACTGTATGAATGGACTACCACAGTTTTGTTGTGAACCAGGGTCAAGAAGCACTGACGCCCTAAGTGAACTGCTTTCAGCTCTCTGACACTGACGTGAAGGTTCTGTTCTTCCGGTGACCACGTCCCGGAAACTTCCCAGTTCCCCAAGAGGATTCCCCACCTTAGAACCGGGGAGTCTGAATAGAAGTCTAGGTCTGGGCTCAGAGGATGAAGGGCTTTCCTTCAGAAAGTCTACATTCAAACCGCCACCATGCCTGTCCGACTTGATCTCCGGGTTGATGGGGAACTCGTAGGTGTCCAGCTGTGTTTCTCTATCCCAGTTGGCCTTGAGGAAGAATTAAAAACTCTCATGAGAAGTTTGCATAACTTGACGAACATCTCGATGGATGAATGGACTAACTGGTTCATCTCCATCTGAACTTCGTCTGTTGGAAGAAGAGAATGAGGGCGGTTGCACTGAGGACTGGTCCGCCAACCCTGATGATTTGGGGACCACAAACAGACGGTAATAGAAGCCCTCTCAGCTGATATCCTCAACTTCTTCAATGGCTCTCTTTCGAAGGACAGAGGAGACCTCCTCCAAAAAGGCCGAAAGTTTTCCTGAGCCTCTTGAGTAGGCTGTCAAAATGATGGGAGAGGGGACCATAAGAGGGGGCTCCCCATGAATGGAATGGAGCAGCCCTCCCTCAGAACCTTGGTAATCCACTGTTCTGTCCCTCTGATACTACACTTCTCCCAAAACTTGAGAAGACTGGCTCCCACTTGTGCATGGAGGACTTCTTCCTCATATCTTGGGCAAGGGCTTGAGCCCCTCTTGATAGTTCTGTCCGACAAGCGGACATTGGAGCAGGTCCTAGACTGGACTTGAGCTTATTCCCACAAAAGGGATGTTGCTGGAGAGGAGAGACCGTCTTAGGAACAAACACGGATGAATCCTTGGGGCGTTTGGAAGAACGCGCCAGGAGATCCTAAGTCGATTTCTATTGGAGGTCCGACTTCTGGGCCTGAGTGACTCCTTTAGTGGAACGGGAGCACCAAAAAACTCTTTTCTTCAAAACCCCCAAAAGAGAAAGGATCTGGAAGCTCAAGAGAGCCATTCCTGATGGTCTAGTCTTCATGAGAAAGGTCTCCTAGCCAGTCCGAGGTGAAGCCTCCAACTAAATCATGTAATCTTCAGTCTTCTTGGCTAGTGTTCTCACCATCCATTCCAAGAAACTGAAAGTTTCAAACAACTCTAAGAGGTCTCTGACAAGGAGGTCAAGTTCTGCTGACGAAAAACGTAATTTTTGCCAACGAAAACACCAAGCGTCGGGAAGGAGCTTCCCCTGTGGTGTCGGAAAGAAACCTCCTATGGATTAAACGCGGATTAAGTGCGAGGGAGGAAAGACGAAGGAAGCCTTACCCTGCTCCCACTTAGCAGAAAACCAAACTGCAATCTCCTTGAGTGTCTTCTTAGAAGATGAGGAAAACACCATTGTGGGGGGCCTAGGTATGTCATCGGGATGGCTCCTCATTAACCCTTAAATGCCTATTGGACGTATCATACATCGACTAAAATTGTCTGTTGGGTGCCGAATGGACGTACCGTACGTCGACTACAAAAAATTTCAACCTTCGGTCAACTCTGACTCGACCGAAATGGTCGAAAAACGAAATTGTAAGCTAAAACTCTTAAATTCTAGTAATATTCAATCATGTACCTTCATTTTGCAACAAATTGAAAGTCTCTCGCACAATATTTCGATTTATGATGAATTTTTGAAAAAACTTTTTCTTACGCACGGTGTAACTCAGCCGAAAATTTCATAAATTCTTTCGTCATTTTGTCGTAATTTTTGCACTGCTCTATATTAGCCTTTACATAAAGTTTTATATATGAAAATGTGAGCAATTTCATGTACAATACAGCAAAATACAACCCATGGTTGTAGCTTTTATCAGTTTGGACATATTTTCATATAAACCACGATAACTGCCAAAATTTCAACCTTCGGTCAACTTTGACTTGACCGAAATGGTCAAAAAACGCAATTGTAAGCTAAAACTCTTACATTCTAGTAATATTCAATCATTTAACTTCATTTTGCAACCAATTGGAAGTCTCTAGCACAATATTTCGATTTATGGTGAATTTTTGAAAAAACTTTTTCCTTACGTCCGCGCCAGAAATTCTTTCAATCACGTTGTCGTAATGTTGCACTGTTTTATATTAGTCGTTACATAAAGTTTTATATATGGAAATGTGCGCAATTTCATGTACAATACAACAGAAAATAACTCATGGTTGTAGCTTTTATCAGTTTTGAAATATTTTCATATAAATCACGATAACTGCCAAAATTTCAACCTTCGGTCAACTTTAACTTTCGACCTAAATGGTAAAAACGCAATTATAAGCTAAAACTCTTACATTCTAGTAATATTCAATCATGTACCTTCATTTTGCAACAAACTGGAAGTCTCTAGCACAATATTTCGATTTATGGTGAATTTCTGAAAAAAAAAAACTTTTTTCCTTACGTCTGACGGTAACTCGGCCGAACATCTCAGAAATTCTTTCGTCATGTTGTCGTAATGTTTGCATTGTTTTACATTAGTCGTTACATAAACTTTTATATATGAAAATATGCGCAATTTCATGTAGAATACAACAGAAAATAGCTCATGGTTGTAGCTTTTATCAGTTTTGAAATATTTTCACATAAATCACGGTAACTGCCAAAATTTCAACCTTCGGTCAACTTTAACTCCCACCGAAATGGTCAAAAAAACGCAATTGTAAGCTAAAACTCTTACATTCTAGTAATATTCAATCATTTAACTTCATTTTGCAATAAATTGGAAGTCTCTAGCACAATATTTCGATTTATGGTGAATTTTTGAAAAAACATTTTCCTTACGCTCGCGCTAACTAACTCGGCTGAACATCTCAGAAATTCTTTTCGTCTCGTTGTCGTAATATTTGCACCGTTTTATATTAGTCGTTACGTAAAAGTTTTATATATGAAAATGTGCGCAATTTCATGTAAAATACAACAGAAAATAACTCATGGTTGTAGCTTTTATCAGTTTTGAAATATTTTCATATAAATCACGATAAATAGTAAAAATTCGACTTTCGGTCAACTTTAACTCGACCGAAATGGTCGAAAACTGCAATTGTAAGCTAAAACACTTACAGTCTAGTAATATTCAATCAATTAGCTTCATTTTTCAACAAACGGGAAGTCTCTAGCACAATATTTTGATTTATGGTGAATTTTTTAAAAAAACATTTTCCTTACGTCTCATGCTGGTAACTCTGCGAACATCTCAGAAATTCTTTTTCGCCTCGTTGTCGTAATATTTGCACCATTTTATATTAGTCGTTACATAAAGTTTTATATATGAAAATGTGTGCAATTTCATGTACAATACAACAGAAAATAACTCATGGTTGTAGCATTTATCAGTTTTGAAATATTTTCATATAAATCACGATAAATAGAAAAATTAGACTTTCGGTCAACTTTAACTCGACCGAAATGGTCGAAACTGCAATTGTAAGCTAAAACACTTACAGTCTAGTAATATTCAATCAATTAGCTTCATTTTTCAACAAACGGGAAGTCTCTAGCACAATATTTCGATTTATGGTGAATTTTTGAAAAAAAAAAAAAAAATTTTTTTACGTCCGAGCGTTACGAGTTCATGCATCATTTTGTGATAATATTTTCTGTGTTGCTTTGATCGTTTTAAAATTTGTTAGATACCAAAATCATCGCAATTTAGTGTACAATACAACTAAAAAAATTAAATCATTAGCTTTAACCGTTTTGCTTACAGCGATTTGTATACAATTATATGAGTTTTTTTGCTGTCATATATTCCAATATTTATATATGATAATGATATTTTTTCATTTCTGATGGTTGCATACTAAACTTCAGGCAATGACAAAAAAAATGAGCCAAAAATGAACTCTTAATCTTAAAAACTAAGCATTCTGTGATTTTTTGAAAAAAACTTTTTCTCCGCTTCGGCGCTAACTCACCGAACACCGCCGGCATACGGGAGACGTTTTTGTAAATACGGCTTCGGCGTTAAAGGGTTAAGAAGGTTGAAGTAAGTAAGACCAGAGGCTAGCTGGAGCCGAAAAAGGGTAGGTATGCTCGCCCGCAAATATTGAAGGAGGGCTGCATAGACTAGGAGATCTGCGGCCAGAAACAGGTGTTTGGTGCTCTGAGCAGTAGATTGATACTGAAGAGTTGGCGGTGGGCACTGGCGCCGGGGGCTCGGAAGCGGTTGCTGGGCACTTAGCAACTAGCGCCGGGCAGAACAGAACCCCCGTCGGTAACCAGGGACTGCCTACACTGGCACTTGACAGAGGTACACTCAGGAGAGAAATACTCAGGACCATCCCATGCGCTGCAGGAAAGTTGAGGACTGCGCCCGGCTCCTTAACCGTTAACTGGGCACCGGAGAAGAGTGGGTAGCATTGCCTATGTGCCTCTTTAATGGACGAGACAAATCTAGAAAGCACTCTGGGCTGGAGTCTTGAGTCGGACGACAACTGGTGCACATCCAAGACGCCTTTCCAGCAGCTGTCTGTTAAAACCTAGGATATTTGTGCAACACGTACAACTGAGGGGGCAGCTACCCGTGGGCAAACCCCACCAGCCTCCCTTGGACTTCTGACATGTCTTCTCTCAGGTTTAAGGGAGCAGGACAGAGACCTTTGTCTAGGAGAACCGGCGGGACAAGAAGCCACCTCCTCCACTTGCATAACCCTTTCTCCAGTCAAGACACCTTTCCAGTGGCTGTCTGCCAATACCTGGGATATTCGTGCAACAGGTTTGACCGAGGGGGCAGCAACCTGCGGGCAAACCCCACCGGCCTCCCTTAGACTTCAAGCATGTCTTCTCTCAGGTTTAGGGGAGCAAGATAGACACGTTCGTCTAGGAGAACCGGCAGGACAAGAAGCCATCTCCTCTACTTGCACAGCACTATCACTTGTCACACTGTGGGATGTGGTGCCGTCAGAATACGTTTTCCCATAAATGCCTTCAGGGACGCATGTAACTCCGCCAATGTACTGTATTCACTAGTAGGACAATTTTCTTGTGAAACCTAGACTCTAGACTGACAATGGCATCAGGTTCAGAAACAAGGGAGCCAGGCGTGGGAGTACAGGACAGGCAGTACCCAGTTATCGGTGGGGTTCTGTTCCCGCCAGTGTGACAATAACCGAAAATTGGCGATAATAGCACTGATCCCTGGTTATCAGCACTGATAACCGGTAATCAGCGCCGCCGATAACCAGCGATCAGCGCTGATAACCGGTTATCAGCGACGATAACCGGGAATCGGTGTCGAAAATCCAGTTATCATTGTCACTAGACGAGCACCGTAAAACCGGATCGCCGATAACCGGGGACTGCCTTTAGGTGGATTAAAAGTAGGATGGCTAGTAGCAGGAGAAAAATTAGGAGGGGGAAGAAGGAATAACAGAGCTATCTTCTAACCTAGGCTAGGGTAGAATACTAGGCTAAGGGAAGCTCACTTCTAAGCTCTAAAGGCTGCTTTCCTTTTCCTATCCCTCTCTAATTTGCCTAGTTGAGATTAAGTACCTTCTACTCTTGCTAATCATTACCTTTAGCACAAGTTTTCTCCCTACTATATTTCTGACCACTACATTTACTGCAAATTGTATGAGAATCATATGAAGATTTGATTAATCTGGTTTGCCAACTTTTGCTACAATAGCAAAACTAGGTGAACTTTAATCAGACATAATAATAACCAAAGAACAAAAAAAATTATCCTGAAAGCTATTAACACGTTTCCTGCGACAGCCATAATGGCTGGAATGCTGGTACTGCGACAGTAGTAAAACTGCTCTATTGTCAGTACCAAAGGAGACAACAAGGGGAGAGGTTGTTCATGCTTGTCTCTCACAAGATAGACTTTGTTGAGGTAAGAAAAGCCGTGACCCACCATTGGGTCCTATCGCATCTGAATTAAAATTTTATTACTGCAGTGTGATGGGACCCATCGGTGGGTCCCACTGGGTCCCATTTTTTTTTTAATTGTAGCTAACCACTCTGTATCTATGAGACCTGCTATCATGTAATAAATATTTATATATAATTTACGTATTTGAGGGTTTGGTTAGGGTTTCCTTTTCTTTCTTTTTTTGATTTATATGTAATTTATATATTTGAGGGTTTGGTAAGGGTTTCCTTTTTTGTCTTTTTTTTTTTCTTAGGCAGTGAATGACCTAATATGACCCATAGTTTTGAATCTTTTCTAAATTTCTATAAATCAATCAGTAATTCTATATATTGCTTTACCTTAGTATCAAAACTTTAAACAGCATATCATCTTTGCAGGTGTTACAATGTTGGCTTCCAACTTTTATGGAAGTAAAAAAAAATCTGATAGAAATGAAAGCTCCAATTCTGAAGACGAACTGTCTTCTGAAGAAGACACTTCTGATGATGAATATATTTATTCAGAAACAGGAAGCAGTTCATCAAGTGAAGAGTCTCTCCATGATGATTCTGAAAATCAAATCACTGAAGAAGAGCAAGAAAATGAGGAAGAAAATGAGGAAGAAATTTTGAATGAAGACACAAGTCCACCAAATGCCGAGTGGATAAAAGTGACTAAGAAAGTTCGACAACATGGATTTACTGGGAAAGAACTTTGTGTAACTGTGCATCCATCGTCTACAGATAACCAAATTTGGCCTATTGATGTTTACAAACAAATAATTACTGATGATATTATAAATCTAATTGTTCAAGAAACCAATCGATATGCTGAGCAGAAAATTTCTTTGGTTACTGTAACAAGAAGATCGAAATTACGGCAGTGGGTTCCTACAAATAACGAAGAAATTGAAAAGTTTATTGGACTTATCATTTACATGGGATTGGTTCCATTCCTGAGATCCAATTATATTGGTCAAAAGCATCCTTTATAAGAATGAAATTGTTCCAAAAAACAATGAGTAGAGACCGCTTCCTCTTGCTCTTGCAAATGTTACATTTTTGCAACAATGAAGAACCTAATGTCGGAAGAGATTGGAAAATAAGAAAATTACTAGATATGATTTTGGTGCAGTATCAATCAATCTATAAATCAGGCTCTGATGTTATAATTGATGAGAGTATGGTGCCTTTCAGAGGCCGTGTCATTTTCAGACAGTACATCCCTGGAAAGAGCCATAAGTATGGATGCAAACTATTCAAACTTTGCACTCCTGATGGATACACTCTAAACATGGACTTATATACTGTTGTAGGAGTAGCTACTCCACCTCTAAGTAAGACTGAATCTCTTGTAGTAAGACTCCTTGCAAATCATATGGATATGGGAGTGACTTTGTTTGCAGATAATTACTATATCTCCAGTTTCTTAGGAGAGTATCTTCTTCAGCGGAAGACTTACCTATGTGGCACAGTAAGAGTCAATAGAAAGTATCTTCCAAAGTCAGTTACAAAAGCAAAACTAAAGAGAGGTGAAATTAAAGCCTCAGAAAATAAGAATGGAGTGAAAGTATTCAATTGGAAAGATAAAAGATATGTTGTGACTCTATCAACAGTTCCAGAACATGATGCTACTCTAATCAACACAGGTAAAGTCATAAGGACTGGTTTACCTCAAGAAATCAAGAAACAAGAAAGGAGTTGATTTATCAGATCAAATGAGTGGCGAGTGTCAAAGTGTGTTATGAATCATACCTCATTTTAAAGGAAATTTATTCGCCTATTACATATGCAAAAATCATTAGAAATGTTTTGTCATTTAGCGGCCACAGATTGTAAAGTGTTTATCAGAAAACAACCTAAAATATTTATCAAATGTCATCATGAAAATATTATTATTCCACGAGTCTTATGATCTGCAGTGAAGAAGAAATTTCCCTTTGTTTTCAATTTTAAAACCTTTGGTAACATGGGACAAAAAAGGTAGTGCATTAGCTCGCTCACAATAAAAAAATGCCACCTTGTTTATCAAATGTCATCATATTATTCACCTCTGAAGAAGTCAATAAAATGGTACAGAAAAGTATCATTAGAATTTATTGCTGGTACTTTAGTGAACAATAAGTACTTTGCTGTCAAGAAAATGTCATTACGTGCATTCAAGGAATCTATTGTCTTATACTATACTAGTGGTATCATGAAGGAAAAAAACAAACCAGGAAAATCAAGTATGAATATTTCAGGAAAATCTTCACATTGTCTCAAAGAAACAGAAGGACAGAAAAGAAAAACAAGGAAACGATGCAGAGGCTGCTACGAAATGTTAGCAGCAAATGAAGGATCCAAAGTGGCCAAAATCAAGTCAAGAAAGGTTTCCACATATTGTGACTCATGTGATGGCACTCCATATCTATGTTTATCATGTTTCAATCTCAAACATAACTAGTGATATGATTTTTCATTAGCAAATGGAATGGAAAACTAATTTTCTTATATACTGAATGTCAGACAAATTTTCTTTGCAATTATTTCAATAAAACTTAGTTTTCTTATTTTTTTTGTATAATTCAACCCTTTGATAGCAATACTGATCTACTAAAATAATAAATGCAATTAAAAGTTTAAGTTTTTTTATAAATAAAAAAATAATTTTATTCTATTGGGACCCACCGGTGGGTCACATTGCAGCAAATGAGAGAACAGTGTGACCCACTGGTGGGTCCCATCGTTGGAAACGTGTTAAAGCTTGAAGGCTACTCAAATAAGTGATAATGCGTCACCGAAATCCAACCATACAACCGAAAATCAGTAAACTAAAGCTGCAGCAAACTCCCGACGTTACTCGGGAGTACAGCAGAAAAAGAATGAGGTTTTCTGCTAAGTTGTTTCCAGTACTCCCGTTAGTGGACAGGACTTGCCACCTACACAAAACTATCAAAGTGCTACCATGATTTTTTAAATAAAGACTGCCGCGCAAGTTAGAAACTACAGCTATGTAATTGCTTGGTAAGTCACTTATATGAAATGTACCATTTCATAAGAAACAAATTTTAAATCAGCTTACTTTTCTGATTAATGTAAGAAGGTGATCAAACTGATGAGGGTTAAATCGAGATGCAGCAGCGGCCAGACTGCCGCGCAAGTTAGAAACTACAGCTATGTAATTGCTTGGTAAGTCACTTATATGAAATGTACCATTTCATAAGAAACAATTTTAAATCAGCTTACTTTTCTGATTAATGTAAGAAGGTGATCAAACTGATGAGGGTTAAATCGAGATGCAGCAGCGGCCATAATACGATGAATGTTATCTACAACATGAGGACCAGCTTGTTCAGCCATATGCCAAATGCGAGACAATTCCTCCTCTTGCAACTTTGGTCCCATGAATTCCACAAGCTCCTTCATGCGATCTGTATATTGCACCTGATCTATGTTTCCTAACAGAAAAAAAAGTACTTTAGTAGTAAAATGTAGATGCAATAATTATTACTGTAAATGATTAATTTACAAATCATACTTTAGAGCTTTGTATATACCTAGGAAAATAATCATATGGTTCCCACTTTCCTAAGCATAAAAGTCCAGATGCTCAAAAACTTTAGGGTACAAAAAATAATTAGTTGCGAAGAAAGAGTAAAAGATAATTACCTTCTAGAGCAAGAGAAAGAACACAATTTGTGGTCATCCATTCCTGTACTAAATCTGCATCAGTACCAGCATTGCGTGACCTTTCACTATCCTCAATCAATCTGGCAAGTTCCTGTAAGGCAAATACATTTTACATCAGGTACAAAAAAGCATATTAGAAGGCTTGAAGACACTGACACCAGACAGTAAGAAATGAACTAATATGTGCCTGAATGAAGCAAATGGTACAATTACTTATCAATACATATAAAAGAAATGGTACAATTGCAGACAAAGTGGAAGATGAAAGTAAAACAGTTGTTTCACCACAAACCCATTACAGTACTTACAATTAGCCTTTTAGAAAAGAAGAAAGAAAATGCAACAGTCCTCCACTAGTGCTGTATATGTGTGGATGGATTCTACTGTAACAGGTAGATCTAAGTCTAGTAACCCAAGCACTTGCTAAAGGGCTAACCACTCTCGTGAAATTAACAATTTCCTTGTGATTTATGTGCTTAGTGAAATTTCCTGAATTATCTGATGGTGAACAATCAGACTGGATTCTTTGTTTGTGCAAAGTAACTGACTGGAGTTCGCTACACCTTGTGTTCCCTTCCTGGTCGATAGAGCAAGAAAGGGAAAACTGCCTCTGATAAAATGATCGGGTTGTAAGAAACGCGAGATCAATTGCCAAACCTCTGGGTCCCTTTGCATGAATGAGTAAACATTAGTTCAAGCAAAGTAGGCTGGGATGAACCTTGATAGTTGGTGACATTAAGGCAAATACAAGCATTGGGTTCGTCTTATTGTCATGATCTCCTACCTACCCTTGCTAGAGGAAGGAGCAGGTTTGCCTCTATGCTCCCGAAAGGAAACAGAACGGAAGCTCGAGTTGTATGTTTACCTGCATCGACCGCAAGATCCAGCATGTAATGGCACATCCACTCTCTGCCCATAGGAAGAGAGCCTAGATGAAGAGAAGGAAGCGAGGCCAGTCACTCCACATTCATTCTCCCATCCACAACTGTAATCTTAGGCGAGATGCAACCTGTCCTGTTAGAGGAGCCGGGTAAGCTATACAACTTGTTGAGCAGCCACCACAGGACCGAGGAAAAAGTGTCCAAGGACTTGTGGGCAATATCCCGAAGGTAGAAGGAAGTGAAGGTGATCTGTTGGGACCACATCCCCGCCTTCAAAACCTTTGGAACTGACAGGTTCTTCCAGAATACAAGGGATGGACCAATGCTGCAGACATCATGAGCTCTCGGGGGAAGCATACCGGTATCGTCTTCTCCAGCAACAGAGTAAGCTCTCCTGATTGCCTCATGAAGCCAGAAAGAAATTGTGTTCTTGGACACTTCTTTCTTGGTTGAGCCAGCGCTAACGAAGAGTCGTCGACACTTAGGCCAAAGATGGCGAGTTCCATTCAGGTAGCACCACAGCACTCTAACAGGGCACAGTAGCATCTCGCCTGGATGATTACTTACCTAGTCCTCTGGGGAGGGGATTGTGAAGGACTCGAACCGAGCGTCAGAGACCGATGGGTTCTGAGTCTTTGCTACAAAGTCCAAAATGAAATAGAGCATAACTGATCCCCATCCCCTCAAGCGTTTAACATCAAAGGAAAGTCCGTGACGTTCGCCAACTCTCTTCACCGATGCCAGGGCAAGCAGGAAGACAGTCTTGAGGGTCAGATTCCAGTTTGACGACTCTTGTAAAGGCTCGTACGGTGCGTGAGTCAGGCTCCTTAGAACGATAGTCACATCCCATGCAGGGGGCCTGAGGTCCCTGGGTGGGCAAGATCTCTCGAAGCTTCTCATCAGTAGAGATATCTCGAAGAAAGAGGAGATATCTACCCCTTCCAGCTGCAAGACTAAGCCAAGTGTGGCCTGATAGCCTTTTACTGCTGAAAAGGAGAGAAGCTTCTCTCAGCGAAGAAAGACGAGGAAGTCCACGACCTGCTGAACAGTACTGCTCCAACAGGAGAGATACCTTGTCCATGACATCAACCACAGAAGACAGACCCAATTTCCCTGGTATACCACAACTGAGGACCGTCTGAGGTATCCAGCCATCTCAGTTGCTATGCGACACGAAAAGCCTCTCGCTCGCAGGAGATGGTGGATAACCACCAGCCATGAAGACACAGGGACTGCACTGCCAGGTGATACCACTCGACGTGGGGTTGACACAGCAGGTTGGGCCAGAGGGGAATCTCTCTCAGTGGCTCAGAAAGGAGAGCTAGCAGGTCGAGATACTAAACTGCCTGAGGCCATTTGGGAGCCACCAGAATCATCATGAGATTCAGGGTCATCATCACTTGGCTGATCACCCTGCGAATCAGACAGAATGGAGGAAAGGGGTAGACGTCTGAGATTGTCCCACGGATGCTGGAACACGCCCATGGGTCTGGCTCAACTGAGCAGAAGACCTGAAGTTTTCTGTTGTGCTGGGTGGCAAACAGAGCGATGACTGGACGCCCCCTCAGGTCGAACAACCTTTCCACAACGTCTGGGTGAAGGGACCACTCTGTCCCGATCACCTGATCCTGGCGGCTGAGCTTGTCTGCTACTACATTCCTCTTGCCTGGAATGTGCCTGGCTGACAGGTCTACTGAGTGAGCCAGCACCCACTCGTGCACCTGCATTGTCAACTGGTGAACCGGGAGGGACACTAGGCCCCCCTGCTTGTTGACGTGTGCCACTACCATGGTGGTGTCGCTCATCAACATTTCAGAGTGTCCCAACACACGATCCTGTCACTCTTGGAGAGCCAGGAAGGCTGCCTTGAGCTCCACGACGTTGATGTGAAGGTGCTTGTCGTCTTAATGCCAAACCCCCAAAGTCAGCAACTCCTCCAGGTGTGCATCCCATCCCTCAGTCGATGCATCTGAGAACATAAGCATGTCCAGAGGGGGAGCATGCAGACATATCCAATTAAGAGGTTCGTGTTGTCCATCCACCGGTCTAGGTCCTCTCTCACCTCCTCGGAAAGAAGAATGAGCAAGGACTGGGGGTTTCAAGATGGACCAAAACTCCTTCAGTCTCCACTGCAGAGACCAAAGGTGAAGACGCCCATGAGGTACAGGCAGTCTCCGGTTAATGGTGGGATTGGTTAACAGGCAATTCGGTTTTATGGGTTTTGTCTAGCGATGAAAATCGGCAATTTTTGGCGCTGAAAATCGCTGATTTCCGTGTATCGGCGCCGATAATTGGGTATTGGTGCCGATACATACCTAACAGAGGGGCTGATAACCGAAAATTGGCGCTTTTTGGCGCCGATAACCCCTGAAAATCGCTGAAATCACAGATTTTCGGTTAGCGGCGATTTTCGATTATCATCACACCCTCAGAAACGGAACCCTGCTGATAACCAGGGGCTGCCTGTACCAGCTTTTCCAATGACGACAGGTGGCTGATGACGACTTCCTGAGCTGGCTTATCTTGTCGAGACAGAAACAGCTGTGCCGCCTTCCTGAACCTGCTGATACAAGAGTCCAAGGGGAAGACTTTCACTGCTACCGTATCTATCAGCATGCCCAAGTACTCTATCCTCTGCTTGGGGTTGAGATCCGACTTCTTGAGATTTACTACGATCCCAAGATCACAGCAAAACTCGAGGAGCCAATCCCAGTAGCAACTGCGAGCAGGAGCTCGCCAGGACAAGCCAATCATCGAGATGCTTCAATAGACATATCCCGTGCGAATGGTCCCACGCTGACACCAGGGTGAAATCTCTTGTGAAAACCTGGGGAGCAGTCGTAGAGCCCGAAACAGAGTGCCCTGAATTGGGAGACCGTCTCCCCGAGGATAAAGTGAAGGTACTTGTGAGAATATACAAATCCTTCACGTCCACCATAAGCATGAAATCGTTCTCCCTGATGGAGGCAAGCACAGATAGCGCCGTTACTCCATCATGAACCGAGTCTGGTGAATGAAATGGTTCGGGGAGAGAGGTCTATGACTGGTCTCCAACCCCCCAAGGCTTTCTCTACAAGAAAGATTCGACTGTAAAAGCCTGGGGACCAATCCGACACGACTTCCTCAGCACCCTTGCTCATCATGGCCTGCACTTCTTGCATCAGTGTGATGTCCTTCGGAGATCCAGGAACATAGGTACAGAGATGGACTGGTGTGATGGTGAGGGTGGCCGAGAATCGAAGGGTAGTAGATATCCCTCCCGAGGAAATCCACTATCCAGGTCTCGGCTCGGTATCACTGCCATGTTGCCAAATGGCTTGATAGGCACTCCCCCCACCTTCGGCAGCAGTTGGGGGGAATGCCACCCCTAGCGTTTCCCCTTGTTCCCCCTTTACCAGAATGGAAAGCAAGTTGAAAGGGATGCGATTGCCCACCCTTTCTGGAGGAAGAAGAAGGCTGGGTGTTCCTGTAGGATCCCTTCAATGTCTGGGACTTCTTAGGGGCTGAGCTTATCCATCGCAGCATCTACCAACTCCCTGGGGGTGAGAGAGGCAGAACCGAGCAATGGTCCGTTCCGTAGGGTCACTGCCAACTCGGGTTCCACAGACCTGGCAAAGCAAGAAAGAACAGTCTCTTCACTTAAGAACCAGGATGGCCCAAAGGTTTGCTGCCTGGTGGGCTCTACCTCCAGACTAGCAAAGCAGTAAGCTGCTGCAACAAGAGACCTGGGCCTAGATGGACCAGGTCCGGGTTAACCTATTTAGGCAGCAATCCCCCTTCCGAGGGCGTGCAGAATCCCTTTTGTCGAGGCAGAGGAGGGGGACGCAACTTGTCCAAGCAGTTCGAACGAAGCGAATTGTCTTGCCCAAACACAAGACTATTCACTTGCTTGAGAACCCCCTTGGCAAGTACGGGCCACGGCAGCCCTACCGAAACCTTGGGTTCCTTCTTCGGACCCAGGAAGGATTTGAGGCGCAAAGGACGATCCACAGACAAATCAGTGCAATGACCATTGCAAAAGTCCTCTGTACCTCGGGGGTGTCTGCACCCTGGGGAAGAGGACCCTCGAGTCCTTCCAGGGCGCAGTCCTCCCGATCTACTCTCCTGGCAGAAGTGAGAACCTCGGCAGATCTGGTCGATCCGAGAATCGAGCCAGGAGTGTAAGCCTTTGTAGTCGAACTCCGGGGAGATGACTCACCAGAGTTCAGCCTGTCCAACTCTCACCTCCTAGGGTAGGGATGGGGAACCTATGGCCTTCTGGACCATCAGGTGCAGCCGAAGACTCAGGAGCAACCAGGGGGCCACAGCAGCAGGAGCAATCCGGGCAGTGTAGACGGTGCTCGGGCCAGCAGTTACCAGGGCAGGAACATCAGAGCGACAGCCAGGAACGTCCAGTGGAGGAGCCAGGGATGAAGGCACAGGTGGCGTGCAAGCAGCCAGGCCGTGCGAGCAGGGTCAAAGGCACGGGAGGCGTGTCAGCAGAGACGGGGAAGCAAGGAGCAAGAACCATAGTCATGAGCGAGCCAGGGTCAGCAACAGGGGAAGGTAAAGTCATGAACAGCACTGACGACATCACCATATATGAAGGCACAGATCGTGATAGCGGGGCCAGGAACCCAGGGGGCAGCGGCACAGAATGGTGAGAGGCAGGAGCAGCCGAAACCTGGGTGTCTAAGTGTGAAGCCACCGTCACAAGCAGCTTCCCGAACGCAGACATGGTGACAGTTGTGGTGGTGGTAGCGGTACCAGAGTGGGTTGTCACTGGAGCGCCAGACAGTTGGGACACCAGGCCCTCCAGTGATGGAATGCCTGGTAGACCCAGGTGTAATCCAGGCAGAAGATAAATCTGACACCTGGTTCGCAAGAACTTCTACCCCAAAACCTGAAGAAACAGTTGGGTCAAAATGGGAAGCCTCTGCTTGCTCTGGGGGGTAAAATTTCGCCCCCAGCGCGAGAAGAGGCCCCCGAGAGGATGTCCTGATCAACGGCCCCCCCTAACGCCCTTCCACACCCGATGAAACGAATGAGGAAGGGGAGGGGAAGTCCTCACCTGAGGGAGAGGGAGCAAGCGGGGGAAGTTCGCAGAGAGGGAGAAATGATCCCAACACATTAGCCACCACTGGAGTTGTCGGGGGCGTGTTACCCTCGGACGTTTCTTGGCAGGCTTCCCATGGTAGCATCTCCTCCCTTTGAACCTCTTCCATTGCTCGGGAGACCAGGTACAACACTCACTACAAGGAGCGTCGCACGAACACACATACATGTCCCCTGCAAGTTGGGCAAAGGGCGTGTGGGGTCGTGTTGACTCTAGAACGAAAGGTATTACACCTTTTACCTCCTACCCCAGGACACATACGCTAGGGATAAGAGGGTTTAGAGGGCTTATCCACATTCATCATTACAACAGAAAGGAAAAATCCCACCAACTGCCTAACCACCTTGTTCGAAAGTTCAACGGCCCTTTCCAGCCTGCGCTGAAAGTATTTCTAATGTCAAGGACCGAGGGTTTGTATATCGTGTTGGAACAAGTAATGTTTGAATATCTATAGGTAAGAAGCTTCAAAATAACCTACAGTGGGAATAGCTACGAAGTTTATGGAAAAGAGGGGTATTTTTATTTATCCAAGAATGTACCCTGACAAACGTGGGTGCACATTCTAAGCTGGAGTGTCTTATATGCCAGTAAATACAGTACAGTAAACCCCCATATTTGCAGTCTCACAATTCGCGGACTCACCTATTTGCGGGTTTCTCTATGGAACATATACTGTATACACATTATTCACTGAAATTTCGCCCATTCACGGTATTTTTCACTGAGAAGTATTCAATAATTACAGTATTGTATTTTCATGACTAAATGCACTTTTTTGTGAAAAAATACTCAGGTAGTGCTCGAGTTATGATAATTCGATTTTGCAATGGGGTAAGCAATTAATACCAATATGACAATATTTATAAAATATTTTTAAATTTCACGCGGGCGCAGGCAGCAGCATACAATCAGGCAGCGAGACAGACCAAATTACAATAGAGCAACTTCTTTTCCTCCATCTCTTTATCCCATCTTGTTAAAAAAGTAAAAGAGAATGATAAAAGTGTTGTTAGTAACGTTATACTCTTGCATAAAAGTGTACAGCCATAAAAAACTTTTGTTTTGCTTATCACTCAATCGGATAACAGCCGTTTTGCTTGTATTTCAACCATCGTACGGTAATACACTGTTACTGTAGATATAGTACAAATGAAGTTAAGTAGAATAGGACTGATATATTTTTACATTATACCCTTATTCGCTTTGGATAAAAGATCAGCAAGGAAATATACTGCTAAATTTAAGCTGCAAGTTATAGTTGAAGCTGAGAAAAATCAGCAAGGAAATATACTGCTAAATTTAAGCTGCAAGTTATAGTTGAAGCTGAGAAAACAATGTTCAAGCTGCTAATGATTATAAATTATCGTGCATCGGCAACATGGATGAAACTCGACCATAACTAAAATTGGAGAGAGTATTTTAATCAAAACTACTGGGCATGAAAGAACACATTACTGGTATCTTTACGCCGATAAACAATAAATACATAAAGCTCATATTATGATAAAATCAAGTGAAAATAGCGAACAGAATCTTGATTCTTTTACACAAAACACACACCCAAACAGCCAACGTCATCTATTAACAAAAGAAATAGATATTTTAATGATAAAACAAGACGTATTTTTAGCTTATATTCTCTGTTAAAAACACTTCAAAATATAATGAAAAATAATCAGGTGGTTAGTACCCATTATAAATAAAGTATCTAGAGATTCATTTTACATTAACTAGACTGCAAGAAAAGGGCACGCTCTGAACTGAGTTAACAAACTTTAAATAAACTTATTTTGTTCATCGACTTTGTCAAACCAAAACACTGATCACTATGATTGCAATTTTTAATACAAAAGGAATATAAGAATATATACAATATTACTGAGAGGACAGGGAAGGTTTAACCTCTTTAACGCCGACTGGACATATTTTACGTCTCAAAAGTTGTCTGTTGCATGCCAAGTGGATGTTAAATATTCCTCCTCTACAAAAGTTTTGAGAAGAAAATATTCGAGGGGCGAAAAATCCTTCTATAGGCCTTCTTTCTGAGGCGAAAATTTTCCGAAATCTCTTCTGCGGTGGGATGGGTCAAAATGCTGGGAGTTCACGGATCACGCTGTTGTTTTGTTTACAAGCATGACCCAGCTGCGGCGGGGATGAGGAATCGGGGAAGAGAAGCAATTTCTTTTCCCGAAAAGAAAGCATCAGCTAACATCTGCTGAAAATCTCAGAAATTCTTTAATCACTTTGTTGTAATATTTGCACCGTTTTCTATTATCCTTCATATAAAGACACTTTCACTATCACAGCACTTTGAAATGTGCACAATTTCATGAATAGAATACAACAAAAGTAACTCATGGTTGTAGGTTTTACCAAGGGTTAGGGAAGAGCTACGTCTACAGGAGGGTTTGAAAACACATAAATCACCATAAGTGACCTCCTGAAATTTCAATCTTTCTCACATAAGAATCATTTGACCAACTAAAATCAGACAAAATTGCACTTGCATGTCATTCAACAAACAAACATTCTAGTAATATTCAATCAAGGATCTTCATTTTGCAACAAACGAGAAGTCTCTAGCACAAAATATTTAGAAGATTTAGATTCAGACATCTTTTGAAAAAACAAAGCCAAATCCAAAACAAACCCAATAGCGTATGTCTAGCCAAGTCCAAGTCAAAAAATGAAAATCAAACTCAGTGAAACCAAGTTTGGTCACTTTGTACTGAAAACAAGTGTTGACACTGTTTTGAAAAATCTGAATAGAAAATGGGAATGGTTCCGCCTCTACATAAAGTTTGATCTAAATGAAGTAAGTTTTGAAATTCTTCGGACTAACAGAGAATACTATATATATATCAAAAAATAAGTCTCATGAACAAAAGCTAGCTTTTACAAATTTTGAAGTTATATTTCGACTTATAAAACACTTCATATAATGAAAAATAACCTTGCCCCATATAAATAAAGTATCTGAGATTCATTTACACTAACTAGAAGCAAGAAAATGCTCTGAACTGAGTTAACTAAAAGCGAAAAAACTTACATCGATTTCAAACCAATATTCACTATGATTGCAATTTTTATTTTACAAAAATATAAGAATATATACAATATTACTGGATACAATGAATTTCCATTTATGGACTGGACATATTTTTGAAAAAACTTTGTCTGTTGTCCAAGTGGATGTTAAATATCTGCTACAAAAAGTTTTTCTTGGAAAATACTTGAGGCCTCGTTTGAGAAAAATTTTAAATCACGTGTGTGTGGGGATGCTGGGAGTTCCGGATCTGTTGTTTTGTTGGACAAGACAACAAGAGCATCTCATTTCTTTCTTTTCTAAAGGCATCACTAACTCTTGAAAATCTCAGAAATACAATATTTCCATCTGTTTCTCCTTCATAACCATTGTTGTATATGATGAAATGTACAATTTCATGTAGAATACAACAAAATGTAATTGCCATGCAAGCAATTTTTCTATTTTCATATAAATCACGATAAGTGAAATTTCAACAATCTTCTGAAACGAAAAAATTGTATGTAAATGTTTACATTTTGTAATATTCAATCAATTACCTTCATTTTGCAACAAACTCCGATGAAGTCTCTAGCACAATATTTCGATTTATGGTGTTTTTGAAAAAAACTTTTTCCTTATGTCCGCTCTAATTCTAATGAAAATCTCAGAAATTCTTTGGTCACTTTGTCATAATTTTTGCACTGTTTTGTAATAGCCATTACATAAAGTTTTATAAATGAAAATGAGTGCAATTTCATGTAGAATACAACAAAAAATAACTCATGGTTGTAGCTTTTATCAATTTTGACATATTTTCATATAAATCACAATAAGTGCCAAAATTTCAACTTTCAGTCAACTTTGGACTTGACCGAAATGGTCGAAAAATGCAATTGTAAGCTAAAACTCTTACATTCTAGTAATATTCAATCATTTACCTTCATTTTGCAACAAACGAGAAGTCTCTAGCACAATATTTCCATTTATGGTGAATTTTTGAAAAAAACTTTTTCCTTATGTCGCGCTAACTCTGCTGAAAATCTTGTAAGAGCCTGGGCCGTCTCTTGCAAAAAACGTGTTGTTCGCGTTCATTCATCCAGAGTGGACAAGACAACAAGAGCATCTCATTTTCTTTCTCTAAAGGAACGCGATTTCAACCATACAATATTTCCATCTGTTTCTCCCTAACCATTGTTGTCTTGATGTATGTACAATCACCACCACATGCATTGCCATGCAAGCATTCTAATCATGTACTCATAATGTTCCAACGAATCTTCTGTAACAAATTGTGTGTATGTTTCTGTTTGTGAAGACGCCAAACGTCTCGCCACTCCGATGGACGATGAACACACGTGTTTGGAAGAGACGGCGTCAGGCTCTTACAATCTCAGAAATTCTTTAGTCACTTTGTCGTAAGTTTTGCACAGTTTTATATTAGCCGTTACATAAAGTTTTATATATGAAAATGTGTGCAATTTCATGTAGAATACAACAAAAAATAATTCATGGTTGTAGCTTTTATCAATTTTGACATATTTTCATATAAATCATGATATGTCCCAAATTTTCAACCTTCGGTCAACTTTGACTCGACTGAAATGGTCGAAAAATGCAATTGTAAGCTAAAACTCTTACATTCTAGTAATATTCAATCATTTACCTTCATTTTGCAACAAACAGGAAGTCTCTAGCACAATATTTCGATTTATGGTGAATTTTTGAAAAAACTTTTTTTTATGTCCGCACGTCACGAATTCATGCATCATTTTGTGATAATATTTTCTCTGAGTTGCTTTGATTGTTTTACAATTTGTTATATACCAAAATCATCGCAATTTAGTGTACAATACAATGAAAAAAAAAAATAACTCATTAGCTTTAACCGTTTTGCTCACAGAGCGATTTGTATACAATTATATATGAAATTTTTTTTTGCGCTGTCGTATATTCCAATATTTATATATGATAATGATATCTTTTTTCATTTCAGATGGTTGCATACTAAACTTCAGGCAATGAGAAAAAAAGGAGCCATAAATGAACTTTTAATCTTAAAAACTAAGCGTGCTGTGATTTTTTAAAAAAACTTTCTTTCCGCTTCGGCGCTAACTCCCAAACCCCGCCAGCATACGGCAGACACTTTTGTAAATAGAGGCTCGGCGTTTAAGGGTTAAGGCATAACATTTTAAAAGATCCATGGAAAAGATGCATATTCATTATGTTGATGTTTGTATAATACGATATGTGAATACAGAGTACAGTATAAGGTAGGTTAGGCTACCGTATATGTATACAATATACCATAGTGTAGGCTAAGCTAATTCTTGTGTTATTCAATTTCTCTTTTTATTGAATTATCATAAGTCACTCTGCATGAACCTCCAGAATTAGCTGATATTAATAATTACTCTGTCATGTGTGCATAGAGTATACTTTATAGTATAGGGTAGGCTACCATATGTGTAAACATGGTACCGAATACCCTAGTGTGGGCTAGGCTATATTCGAGATACGTTTTTCCCAACAAATGATGGGTTTTTTGGAACCTAACCCCATCGTAAGTAGGATACTATCAAAATAGGCAGTTCCAAGTGTTTTTAGAAGGGTTCTAAGTACTTGAAGGTTTCATCTATTCGCCGGGGGGGTGCGGTACGCATCCCCTGCGAGTACGGGGGGTTTACTGTATACAGTGAACTCCTCATATTCGCGGGGGATGCGTCCCACACACCCCCGCAAATAGCTAAAATCCGCGAATACTTAAAACCCCTCTAAAAACACTTAAAACTGCCTATTTTGATAGTTTAAACACAGAAAAACCCTGTAAAAATGCATATACCTGAGTATTTTAATAGTTTTATCACAAAAAGTGCATTTATTCATGAAAATTATATGAAAATACAGTAATTAGTGAATATTTCTCAGTGAAAAATACTGCGAATGGGCGAATTTTCCGTGAATAATGGCTAGATATGTTCCACAGAGAAACCCGCAAATGTGTGAGTCCGCGAATCATGAGAACGCGAATATGGGGGGTTTACTGTAGGTACATTTTTAGATTATAATGTCTGTATTTCCACTGACATCTACAATTACCTTTAGGACTGAAATTAAGAACACTGTTATTTTACTGACATCAATGTATCTCCCTTAATTTTTGCAGCCTCATGTAATTCCTAAAGTATATCATTTTGGATTTTTTGTGTGTGTAAAACTTTCCATGGCTGACTTCCTTATGGGTGTGACTCTGTACATTACTGTAAAAATAAATTGCCTGAGGGTTTTCCTTTTATCTTCTATTTATATATTTTTCTGACATAACGGTGGAATACACTGACTTATCACAACACAAGCCCTTAAGACTCCCCATTACATTGCTTATACTAACCTTCAAAGCATTCATGCGTGCAGAAAAATGTGGTGTTTTCAGCATTCTTATAATCATTTTAAGTCTCAAGTCATTTGTATACTGCACTTCATCTGGCCATAAGGATACACACAACATTCGTACAGCTTCAAGGAGCTCGTAGCAGGAGCCAATTTTCTGAAATGCATACATCCAAATATAGTAAAACAGTCTGAAAAAAAATTTGATTAAGAAAATTTTTTTACAAAATTGTTTGCTCCGACATGATATAACCACCATCAGTCCTTTATATTAGCAGTAACTACCATCAGGGAGAAGGGAATAACTGCCTGCCCAGATGTAAACATTCCAGTGTGCTTTTGGGTGTCATGCGTTGCAGACATGTTTTGGATCTCTCTGCCTGACCGTCATTAAGCTCTTTATTACCCCGGTGGAATCTTTCTGTATTTTTGTGTATACTGTATATATTACGTGTTTGATATTTATTAATATACAAACCCACGATTTGTGATAGCCTTGCATAGGCCGTCGTTCCACTGCATCTGTCTTGGGTTTGACGGTCAAAGGCATATTTAGAGGGGCATAATAGATAGGTTCTCTTCCTGTAGCCCTTTATTTAGATACTGAAGGTGTTCCCCTGTACGTTCGGATATATTAGATTGTGACATAACATCTTCGCCCCCCTTCACTGATCGGGACGCAACAAGTGCACTCCCCTTCTTGGGCTCCCACCCTCCGTATGCTGAGTGTTGTTTTTGCCGCCTGCACTATGGAGAGTTGCAGGGGGTGGGGGGAGGTTGTGGGCGTCGTCGGTAAGTTTTGCTTCCACGGTGCCCTTGGTGACCTCCCCTCCTTCCTTCTCTCTCCCTGTAGGTTCTTCTTTTATCTCTCCTCCACGAGAGATCTCTCTCCTTCACCCTCTTCGCTTACTCGTTGGGCAAAGACTGTTGGCGGGGGTGGACAAGGGAGGTTGGGTGACCTCCTCTCGCTGCATAGTGTAGTTCCTCTCGGAATGAGAGGAGTCTGCCTCTATTAATCGTCTTTGTTTTTTCTTTCAGGTTGACAGTGAGCATCGTAGGCACAGCAGTAGTTGGCTGGATATCTCAGTTGGGATATCTTTGCCTGAAGGAGTCCCGACATTCATACAGTGTTTGCTTCGGGATTGACCCTTGGTTGGAATGGCATAGATCCACATCGGGATCGTTCCGACTCTGTTCCCACCAATGTGGATCGGTTGCTGTCATTCTGGCCTTCATGTATGCTGTGGCACTGCCTCTGGTGTATTTGTGGTCCATCTGCTCCCGCTGTTTCCTGTGTTATTGCTCCTGTTGACTCGGCAACAAGTCTCTGGGCAGCTCCTCCTGGTCTCCTTCCGCAGCCGCCCTGATTGTTCCTGTTGCTGCTGGTGACGTTCATGTGATGTTCCTGGCTGTTGCTCTAGCTCCTGCCTTCTGAACTGCTTCCGTAGCTCTGCATCGGCTGTCCTGATCGAGCCTGCTGCTTCTCCTGGTGGTTGTGTCCTGGGCCGCTTCCATTGTGATTCTGACGAGCTGCCCTGGAGGTTACGATGTTTCATGTCCACCATCCTGCAGAAGATGTCGGAGTGAAGGTGAAGGAAGTCGCCCTGTGGAGGTAACCGCTGTCTTCTTCAGCTTATCTATGATTTCGTCTACTGCTGCCTCTTCCCTTCCTCTCCCGAGGTTTGAGGGGGTCCCAGGAAACCGGATAGACTTCCGTCGGCCAAAGGAGAGGAAGGCTGCTTCTCCCTTGATGCCCTTTGGACGTCTAGGGGCTGCCTCCTTCCGAAGAGGCAGTGGGTCTCTCGTTGGCTCTTCCCGACCTTCAGGTTTCGGAACCGATTCGCATACCCATGGGTTTTGTGTTTCGGGAGCAGCGGGTGTGCAGACCTAGGTTTGCGCTCCCGTTCCCGGTCCTAGACGTTACACCTCTAAGACGGGTGCTGCTTTGGGCACTTGTTCATGAGCCGATCCAAGTGCAAGAGATTCTGTGGAATATCAAGTATCCTGACCTGGTCTGGAGAGTATTCTCCCTGGCCCAGTTCGGGAGCAAAGCGAGAGAAAGAACCGAGGCACCCAGGTGTCTCAGCTCTTCCTAACAGAACTACAAGTGCTCCCCAATTGCTTACCAGGGCTTGGTCAGGTTCCCAGCCTGGTGTCTCAATCCTATCGGTTTGAACACCAGAGGAAGCAGGGAAGAGGTTCCCTTCGGGAGTCCTGCGAGACTTCTAAGGGCCTGCCTCTTTTCTGGGAGTCAGATTTCTCTTGTTGGCTCTTCCCGCCCTTGGGCGGGAACCAATTCGCATTCTCCTCTAGGGCCTAGTGTTTCTGGGGCTGTGAGAGCACGGCCTTGGGAGGCCACACCCTCATTGCCAGCCTTAGAAGTACGCATCTAACACTGGTTCTGTGCCTGGCTCTTTTCGATTTCTTAAGAAACTGAAAGCAGCTGCTCCCCATTTTTGGGAGTCTCGTAGGTCGCTCGGATACTATGAATCACGAGCGCAATCCTGGCGAGAGGCGCAGGACGAGAGAAAGTGCTGAGACCTTGGTGTCTTGGTACCGAGAAGCCCAGGTGGCTCGATATTGCCAGCCAGCTACTTCGGTTGCTTGGCCAGGTTTCATCCTCGTGTTTTGAACTTTAGGGTTCAAGCATGCAGGATAGCAGACACAGAATTCCCCTTTGAACTTCTTCTCGAGGGGCCTTGGCCTCAAAGGAGTTTAGAATTCAGGAAATTAGCATTAGTTCACAGCAGAGGAGTTCTGTCCTGTCCGGTTCCGATTGCATTCACATGATCAGCTCGGTTCGGCTTAGCTTGCTCGCCCCGCCCAGCCCTGGTCACGGTCATGAGACTGGCTTGGCTTGGCTCAGACCGCTTGCCTCCCAGTCCACCGCTTACCACTCAGTCTGCATCGCATTCACATGATCGGCTTGGCTTGGCCCCGCTCAGTTTTTCCGAATCGGGTTCTCGGCACTGTTCGAGTGAACTTTCTGCTCTTCCCAGGAAAGCACTTTGCCATGTCACAAGCACTCTTCTTCCCCCATGTGGCAATAACCTCCTTTGGTTGATTATCGCTCACGGTCCGCCTCCTCTGCTGGTCTTACTGGCAGGACAGGTAGGGGTACTCTTTCTCCTCACCTGTTCTCTTTTCCTCTCGGTTGTTCCAAGAGGCGCAAAGCAAACAGAGAGAGCTCCGATGAATTTGTCTTTTTTTGGAGTTTGGCTGCCTGGCATGCTTTTGGTGTCGGTCCCCAAATTGTCTCACAGTACAACCAGGTAGCCGAGGGAGTTTCTTGGGATCTGTCAAGGTCTCCCTCCAGAGAGAGAGGTACAGGAGTTTCATGCTTCGGAAGCAGCGGGGTGTCTTCCTTTTCAAGTTGCAATCACCCTCGTTTCTCGGAGAACTTTGCGCTGATTCGTTGGTGTGAGGATCCCTAGGACAGGATTGCGGCTCCCCTAATGCATAATCTTCATCTCTCGCAACCCTTGCAGCTCCTGAAGGGGTCGAGAGTTTTGGGGGCCGCTGCGGTCCTTGCTTGTATGAGCGTTCTCAACCAGATGAATACTTTTCTTTGGACATGGAGTTCATTCAGGTCAAGACACCAAGCTCCTCCCCTGCCTCGACAGAGTACGAATTCTTCTTGCCTCGGAAGGGTCTTGCTGACTGCAGGTTGTTCTGACTCTGCTTCATCCGGACTGGGTTCTCTCTGTTTCTCCTTACCGCAAAGGGTATTCTCTTCTGCAATGAGAGGCGGCGATCTTGGAGGACACTTGCTGGTTTCCTCCTGGCAGTCTCCTGATGGATCCACGATCCTTCACTTTTAGGTTTTCTCTTCTCGGAGAAGACCATTCCTGGAGTGAACCTTCCCTTATGGATACTGGTCCTGTCCAGGGGTGGGCCTTCCTACACCAGGCAGCAATCTGTGGGCAATTCTGGTGCTAAGAAGAAGGACTTTGTCCAAATTTGGATCTACAGTTTTGTAAGTCCTGAGTTGGCTTGACCCTTAGGAAAGAGACCTTTGCTCGGTTCTGCCTTTCTCTTTCAGAGATTTGCCAGATACTGCAGTAATCAAGGTTTGTACCAGGGTACTACCTTGTCCTTTGGACAATGGCCAAGACCTTTGGGTCTTAGTCATCTGGCCTTGACCTTAAGTTCAAGCCAGCCCTCCTCAACTCCTAAGAAGTCCTACGCTTCGGAAGAAGATTGCAGAAACACATAGCCCTCTTCTTTCCTTCTGGGAAAGTGCACATAACTGTGTCTCTTTCCACCCTCTTTTCCATGAGGAAGGAGGGCAGAAGGGAAGAGGGAAAGGAGTATCGACTGGGCAGAAGTTCCCCTACTGCAGATGCCTGCATGAAATGATACTTGTTGAGTCTCTGGACCTAGCAGCGACACTGCCGAGACCTGGGAATGGATTCCTTCAGGAGAAGTATCTATTTCCCTTGGGTCTTGGCAATTCTTTTCATCAAATTTCCATCCTGCTTCCTCTCCCGTGCTCCCAATTCGGGAAATGCCAGCTGGGCTAGGGTTAATCATCTCGGTATCCTGTCATCTTGCAGAAGCTTCCCCATGGTGGAGAATGAAGGAGGTCTGCTTCCAGTCCTCCATCCTTCTTTCCTCTTCGAACTATGAGGAAAGAGTTAGGCTAATGCTTGATTGAGGGAACCTTTGAATATCCTTGCATATTCTCCTCACGTCATGTGTCTACTCCCAGATTCACCGATCGAGGAATAGGCGCACACCTGTAAGACTTTGTCTTGAAGGTGTGTGACCGAGACGATTAGCACCTTCTCATCAACATCCTGAACTCAAGGCAGCTTTTGGTCATCCCAAAATTCAGGATGAGTTTTGCGACACTTAGTGGTTTCGTTGAACAACAAAACCACAGTAGTGGCATATGTCGACAAACAAGAGGGAATCGTTTTTTCCTCCTGTTTCATCTGTCGACATTTGCAGGTACTTGAGTGTTCTATAGTGCACCTGATAGCTCAATTAGCCACATACATTCCCGGTGGGGATGTATTGGTAGGCGAGCTTGGCCTCGGGTTTGAGTGATCGGGACGGAACATGCTCTTCACTCTTTCCTTCACGAAGATTCACGAAGAGACTGCTCGACTGAGAGATCCCTACTGCCTTTATGTTTGCCTCCCGGCACAACAAAGCCGGTAGTTTTCCTCACTCTTTCGTACCAGACCCAAGGGACACTGTGGTGAGGCATGCTGCCTTTTTGGGAAACATCGATATCTTTATTTCTCCCGCCATATTTTTCTGTTTCCCTAGGGGTTCACAAGCATTGCTCACCCCCAGTTACAGGCAAATGCTGGAAAACTTCTCCTTTCACCTGACCTGATAGCTCTGTTTCTGAGGCATCGAGAAATGTTCTCCTTGACCAAACCTCCTGTAGCAGCTACACAAGAAGCAGTTCTTCAGGCAGTACATCCCTGTGTGTTCAGGACTGGGAGACTTTCCAGCTTTCCTTGTAAGCTTAGGCTTCTCGCCAAGTGGCAACAGATATAGCTGAACATCTCTTGAAGTCCTCTGCAACACTGTTACAGGGACTGGATCCATCTTTGCTGCTTGGCGTCGTTGATGGAACTTCTCAGGCCAGAGACGCTCTTCAAGTCTGGACTTCCTCGTCTTCTCTGCCGTGGGTTGCTTCTCTCTGTTTCAGTTGTGAAGAACGTAGGGCCTTGCAACCGAGTCTCCTATATGAAGTAGCCTTTTTCTCCTCAGTTGAGATTTACCTACTAATGCGAGGCTTCTTTGGTCTTGCTGTCCCAGGAAACTGTTCCCTGGGTGGCATGTGACTCTACTTTAGGGTTCCTGTCTCATGCTCTGCACGTGCCCTTATGAGAGTCGTCAGACAGAGATGTGCCGTCTTAGGACCATCTCTCATCTCCCTCCGGCCTTGGCACAGAAGATGGAGGAACAGGTGAAGGGGATCAATTCCTCAAATCCTTCTCGGATGTCGTAAGTGGACTCCGAATCCATCAGCATCTTTTGTTATGCTTGAGTCCTTCTTGTTCCCCTCCTCCTTGGACTGTGTATTGATGATCTAGATCAATCGTTACTTTGTCCTATAAGGGAGCTGCGGTACTTTCCGAAAAGGCTCAACACTCCTAACCTGGATGTAGTCGACTTTTTTGCAAGTATTATCTCTCCCAAGGAAGGCAAGTATTATCTCTCCCAAGGAAGAAGTGTCTAGGACACATCTTTCTCCTGGCTTCGTGAAGCGATCGAAGGAGGTACTCAGCAGCTGGCGACAACAATATCGGTACTTTCCACCCAAGAGCTCAAGAAGTCAATGGCTTGATCCATCCCTCACATTCTGGAAGTTTCTGTTGGTCTGGAAGCAAGATGTGGTCTCATAGACCACACTCTTGTCTTCTTCCTTTGGTCTTACCCACAGGCCCTTGAAACCTTTTTTCCCTGGCCCTGTGGTGGGTGCTCAACAAGTTGTGTTTTCTTACCTGGCTCCTTCAAGAGGACGAGTAGCATCTTGCCTAAGGTGTTGGTTCTGGAAGTGAGAAGGATACCAAGAGTGACTGGCCTCAACTCCTCCTCCTTCCTCGTCCTCCTACTTCTCCACCTTCGAGATGAGAATAGGACTTGAACTGACACTTGCTAGGTCTGGTGTCTGATGCAATAAGACTACACAAGAAGCAACTCCACTCCTTCCTCTAGCAAGGTGAGGAAGGAGAGACTTACAGATAGGGTTTTCCTTACTGTCTCCGACTCTTAAGATTCTTCCCAGCCTATTTCGTATGAGTTACCTTTCCTAACTCATGCGAAAAGTTCCAGTATCTGACATTTGATCTTGCAGTTCCTACACTCCAATCAGTAAGTCAGAGGCACAGTACTCCTCGCTCTTTCGACCAGGAGTAGCAGCCCAGGTGCGCAGAACTCCAGTCAGTTCAAGAGACTCACTCAGATTCCTCCCTCCAAACAGTGAGTCTTTCTAATGTAAAGGACTGATGGTTTTTACATGGTGTCAAAACAAATCACAATTTTTAAAAGTAAATTGTATTTTTCCTAACTATACAAACCTGAGGTCCTTTACATTACATCTTTACGCCCGCCTCATGCCACCCCTCAACCCCTCAATCTGAACCTGGGCTGAAAGGCAAACTGGAATGTTTACATTCCGGCAGGTGGGTATTCCTGCTTATCTGAAGGTAGTTACTGCCTAACCACCTTGTTCAGGAGTTTAACATCTGTGTCCAGCTTTGCCGTAAGTAATTCCAAATGTAAAGGGCCTCAGGTTTGTATACCTGCATTAAATTTTGAGTGTTATTTTACAATGATTAAATTTTATATATTATTATGGGGGCCTTTATGGGGATTACATTTCTTCCTTTATACAACATATACAGTACTCTGATTTGGCAAGCTTTCAAAAAAATTAAATTCTCAACGACAGGTGCACTTACCAGAAGCTTTTGCTTCCTAGTGTTCACTACCGTACCTGACATTTGAGCTGTTTTTCTTCTAAATTTGCAACATAGTTCAGTGCTTGGGTGACTGCTGGTTGAAGAATTGGACATACAATTCCTTTAATTAAAAACCGGGCACACTGTCCAATTGGAAGCAGAAGTGCTGCCATCTGTCCTGCATCTAGCTGATCTTGAGAGGCAAAGCGATCAGCTATGAGTTCAAAACCACCTCTGTTTCCAAAAATATTAATGAGGTCTATCAACCAGCCATAAGATTCCTGAAACAAGAAGTGTCTTCATTTAACTTCCTAGAAAAATACACAAAATGAAATCCATATGTCAATCCGTTATAAAAATCTTTATACACATTGATATTAAGTCCACCAGACAAATTCACTCATTCAAAAACTGACACTGGAATGATCCAGAAGTATTTATCTAGTTTCTCTATTCAAAACACATACCAACTGTGAAGTAGATTCAGCATAAGCTTTTTCTCCAACAAGGTCGGACGGGCGGTGTTTGTTTTTTTGATTCCATTCACATTCAGAGTCCAAGGCCTGTAAACAAGAAGGAAATTTACTCAAGCATTAAATGTATAATGTCTAATTCAATATATAAAGAATAAAAGTTAAAACATATACTGTAGTACCTTGTGATATTTCTTGTATTCAACCAATTATAATTCTAAACAATGTCATTTAATAGGAAAATGACATTTTTATGATAAAATCTCATTTTTTAAAAGTAAAATACATTTTTCCTAACATACAAACCCGAGGTCCTTTACTTATATGGGGGTTACTTTTGGCGAAAGCTGAACTGGCTACTAAAGACTTAACAAGGCGGTGCAGTAGTATAACTACCGGCCAGGTAGTTGGGAGGTTGCAGTGGGGGACCCACGCTACCTCCCGCCTGGCGTCACGCATTCACTTTGCTTTCTGGCCTAGGGCAGATTGTGGGGAGGCTGAAGTGGGTAACCTGAGTAGAGGACCTTGGGTTTGTATGTTAGGAAAAATGCATTTTACTTTTTAAAAATGCGATTTGTTCCTGCACAAATACAAACCCTTGGTCCTTTACTTATATGGGGACTCATGATTCGGTGGGAGGAATCTGAGTGCAAGTCTCTGAACGAATGGAAGTTCAACCACACCTTTTTTCCTCCTGGGGTAAGAGCCAGGAGGACATAGCCACTGGACCGTGACCACTGGTATGTGAACTGAAGTGTCACAAGCCAGTCTACTAGAGCGACCCTGCTGTGACGAAGTTACGGTATGTAAGCGAACACACAGCAAAGGTAAAAGAGACAGAGAACCTACCCCAGCCACAGAATAGGTGATCTGAGGACGTCAGGGACTAAGGACCAAAATGAAGAATGGGTTTGTAATTAGCCTGCAACCCCTTCCCCACCTTGTAAGGGAAGGAGGGGACTTCACATCTAATGTGTACCTGAAAGGCAATAAAGATTAGGATACTCAAGTCATGAAACTCACCTGCATCTGACGTCTGGTTCAGCTTGTACGGCCCAAACTCTCTGCCCGAAGGAAGAAGCCAGATGAAGGGGAGGAAGAGAGAGCCAGTCACTCACCTTTCATGCCCAATCAAGCACGTACAACAGACAAGATACAGCACTGTCCTGTACAGGAGCTGGGTAAGTTACACAACTTGTTGAGCAGCCACCACTGGTCCCAAGGAGAAGGTATCCAAGGACCTATGGGTAATGTCCCTTAGGTAAAAAGAGGCGAACGTGGTCTGGCGTGACCACACCTGTCCTTAGTACCTGCTAAACCGACAGGTTCTTCTTGAATGCTAAAGCAGGTGCAATCCCCGTGAAAGACTCAAATCGAGTGTCAGGGACCACTGGATTCTGTGTCTTCGCTACGAACTCCGGGACGAACTCGAGCATCACCGATGCCCATCCCCTTGAGTGTTTAACTGCAAAAGAGATTCCCTGTAGTTCACTAATCCTCTTCGCCAATGCCAGGGCAAGCAAGAAGACGGTCTTAGGAGTAAGATCCCTGCCTGTGGCTTTTCGTAGTGGCTTGTATGGGGCATGAGTCAGGCTCCACAAAACGAGAGACACATCCCACTCAGGGGTCTTGAGTTCCCTGGGAGGGCAAGACCGTTCGAAGCTACTCATTAGCAATGATATCTCCAGGGAGGACGAGATATCAATGCCTTTCAACTTCAGGACCAGTGCTAAAGCAGCTCTGTATCCCTTTACCGCTGAAACTGATAGGAGCTTCTCTTGATGAAGATAGACGCTACCTGCTGAAGAGTGGCTCCGACCGGAGAATAACCCCATCTACGACACCAACCACAGAAGACAGCCCACTTTCCCTGGTAAACCGCTGAGGAAGACTTCCTGAGGTATCCTACCATCTCTGTCACTGCTCGGCGAGAAAAGCCTCTTGCTCGCAAGAGACGGTGGATAACCTCCAGGCGAGAAGCGACTGGGAGGCCACGGCCTGGTGGTACCGTTCTACATGCAGCTGATGTAGAAGATTGTGCCAGAGGGGAAGCTCTCTCATAGTCTCGGAAAGCAGAGCCAGTAGGTCTGGATACCAAGCGGCCTCGGGTCACTTGGGAGCCACCAGGATCATTCGTAGATTCGTCAACACCAGGACTCGACCGAGAACTGGACAAATCAGACAGAACGGGGGAAAGGCATACACCTCGAGGTTGTCCTATGAGTGTTGGAAGGCATCTTCTGCAGCTGGCCATGGGTCCGGTAACGACGGAGAAAAAGGTTGGAAGCTTCCTGTTGTACCAGGTGGCGAACAGATCCACTACTGGATGCCCCCACAGGTCGAAGAGCCTGTCTGCCACGCTCTGGTGAAGGGACCACTCGGATCCCACCACCTGATCCCGAACGAGGCATGTGCGCCAGAACGTTCCTCTTGCCTGGGATGTATCTGGCTGACAGCTCCACAGAGTGGGCTACTGCCCACTCATGCACCTGCACCGTCAGCATGTGGAGAGCTCGAGAGACAAGTCCCCCTTGCTTGTTGATGTATGCCACTAGGGTCGTGTTGTCACTCATCAACACCACAGAGTGTCCCATCAGACGGTCCTGGAAATACTGAAGGGCTAAAAAAGCTGCCTTCATCTCCAGGACGTTGATGTGAAGGCGCTTGTCGTGATGGTCCCACATGCCTGAAGTCAGCAACTCCTCCAGGTGTGCATCCCAGCCATCCTTCAATGCGTCTGTGAAGAGCAGCATGTCCGGAGGCCAAGAGGACAGGTGCATCCCTATGCAGAGGTTCCTGTCATCCAACAACCAGTCGAGATCGTCCCTCACCTCCTGAGAGATGGGTACGAGAACCGACTGGGGCTCCCGAGACTGATCCCAGAAGTCCCTCAGTCTCCACTGGAGAGACCAAAGGTGGAGCCGACTGTGCGGTACGAGCTCCTCCAATGACGACAGGTGACCGATCACGACTTGCCACTGTTGAGCTGGCTGTTCCTGCCTCGACAGGAACTGCCTTGCCACCTTCCTGAACATGCTGATGCGAGCCTTTGAGGGAAAGACTGCCTGCTGCCATATCGATCAACATGCCCAGATACTGAGTCCTCTGTTTGGGAATGAGATCCGACTTCCCAAAGTTGATCACGATACCCAGCTCGCAACACAACTCGGGGAGGCGAACTCTGTCCTGTAGCAACTGCAAGCGTGAGTTTGCCAAGACTAACCAATCGTTGGGATACCTCAGAAGACGTATCCCAGGCTGACACCAGGGTGAACACTCGTGTGAACACCTCTGGAGCGGTCGAAAGCCCGAAACATAGTACCCTGAATTGGTAGACCACTTCTCCGAGGACAAAGCGAAAGTACCGACGAGAGGATAGATGAACCGGTACCTGGAAGTACGCGTTCATCAAGTCCACCGTCAGCATGAAGTCATCCTCCCTGATGGCTGACAGTACCATGCACACCGACTCCATCTTGAACCGAGTCTGGCGAACGAAACGATTCGGGGGAGAGAGGTTGATTACTGGCCTCCACCTGCTGGAAGCTTTCTCCACGAGAAAGATCCTGCTGTAGAAGCCAGGAGATCGATCCTCGACGACTTCGATGGCTCCCTTGTTCAACATAGTTTCGACCTCCCGAAGTAGGGCCCCTCTCCTCTGGGGGTCTTGAAGGTAAGAGGGGAACTGGACCGGTATGTCAGTGAGGGGAGGCGGCGACTCGAAGGGTAGAGAATATCCCTCCCGAAGGACATTCACTACCCAGGTCTCCGCTCTGTATCGCTGCCAAGTTGCCCAGTGGCATGATAGGCAGCCCCCCACCAACGGCAGCATATGAGGGGCTCGCCGTCCCTAGTGAGCTCCTCCCCTCTTCTTCTTTGCACTACCTTTCCTCTTGGGGGGGATAGGTTGGCGAAAGGGACCCAGCGGTTCCTTCCGTGGGGGAGAAGAAGTAGTCTGGACTTTTCCTTGAGCGCCCGTCGAAGCACCAGACTTCTTCGGGGCTGAGGTGCTAGCCTGGCTCACTGTCCGGGCCGCAGGACGAGACGGCTGCACGACACCTTTCGTCGCTGCCTGGTGGACAAGACGGTCGCGCTCGTCGGCCTTCCTCTTGTCCACTGCAGCATCCACTTCTCCTCTGGGGAAGAGGGAGGTGGTGTCCAGAATTGGTCCATTGTGCAGGAAGACTGCAGCTTCGGCGCCCACTGATCTGTAGATTCGGGACAACGCCGCATCCCGTCTCTTCAGTACCAGGTTTGCCCACAGGTTGGGCTGTAAAAGAGATGGCCTTTCCACCCGACTGGCAAAGACTCCTGAAGGTCGGGTCTTCGTTCTGAGAGCCAGATGAAGACGCGATCCTCGACAACGCGAAGGCCCAGTTGTCGAGCCAGGAGATCGCCTGGAGAGTACGGACCCCTCATGATCTCAACCCGCGGTGGAGTGTCGAGAGAGGGCCTAGACAAACTTACTTGTCTGGGCAAGCGACCGTCTTGACTATCAGGGGACAGCCTCCGCACAGCCAATCCATGCTCCGACGCTGGACGGTCCTCCGCACTAGAGTGTGTAGGGGAGACCAACACAGGGGCACGGACTGCTGATTGGAGACCGCTGTCCCTAACGTCCGGGCGTGTTCCAGCCTTTTTCGATGCCGAAGCAGTCGAAGAAGGCTGCGGGGACCTCTTCTTGGTTCCTCCCGATCCCTTCGCAGCAGAGATGTCCATGAACACCTTCTCCGACGATCCTTTGTCCGACTTGGATGGGGATAACGGTTTAGGTGGAGGAGAAGCCAAGGCTTTTCCCCTTCTCTCGTTACGTGCCCGAGCTCGCTACACGAGAGGAGCAGCTCGAGGATGCACGGTCTCCCTTAGGCGACCGTGCCTTCGGCGACGCTCGCTTATGAGGTGCCAAAATGGAATCAGTTCGAGAGGACGAAGCCCCTGAACCGTTTGAGGAGGGTACCAAGGTAGCCTTCCCAGCGAGAGATCCAGCAGTCTTCCCCCGAGGGGAGGACTGCGCCCCCTTAGAAGAGCGAGTCTTCTTGGGGCGGGGGGGGGGGGATCCACCCTCCCCTTCTTAGACCGACTGGTCGTAGAAGAGGGGGGTGAAGAGGCAGAGGAAGACAAGGAAGTAAAAGACGAAGATGTAGATGGCTGGTGTGTGTGCTTCTTCTTCTTCTTGATCAGCAACAACACAACATCCCCCAACCTACCGAAGACAGACTCATGCCGTAAGGTGGTAGTAGGCATCACAGAGGCAGACGCAGGCAACAATGTAAGGAACGTCTGCAGGAGCGGCATGGGCAACGGTGGAAGCGCGGTGGGAGACGTGGGAGCGTAGCCAGGCGGGGGTGGGGTGACCGAGCAGACTGGCCCAGCCACCATCGACACGGAGACGGCTGGAGTAGGGACTGCACCATATGCACGGTGCATTCTGGCGGTAGTCATCACACTCCCCGGAAGCACAGCGGTGACGGTAGTGGTGGTTAGAGCGTCGACTGTGTGGGTAGTGGGGGGAGGAAGGAGTACTCCCGCTTGCGCAACACTGTTGATGCGTGTGAGGAGCAATGGCAGATCAGGCGTACCAACCATCCTGAGCGACTCCCACGCCTGACTCAAACCAGGCATGGATGCCAACCCTGCGGAAGACAAAGACGGGTAGGGGGGCCCCCCCTAACCAAGGGATCAGCGACTCTGGGTGAGGGGGAGAACTAAGAGGAGTGTAGCCTAGGTCCACCGATCTTGCCTTCTCTGTGACTGCGGATGCAGACACAGGGGACAGCGAGACGGACTCAGAACTAAAAATCGTCAGCAAGGGAAGGCGTTCAGGGCTTAGATATGACTGCGAAGGATTCGCAACCGACGGAGTCGAAGGTGCCGAAGACAGCACCTCCGACACCTTGGTCTCTTTACACTTGTATCTAGGCCTCCGAGAGTACCTATCCCACTGCTCAGGGGACCAAAGCCTACACTCCTCACAAGGTTTGTCTACAGTACAATCAGAAGGGTCCTTACTCCCTTTCCTACACTTTAGGCAAAGGGAGTGAGGATCCGAGTCCGCACTACAGCGAAAGGTGCCACACTTTTTATCCTTACCAGGACATTCCCAGTGCACAGGCTTATCAGAGTCATGGGTTTGCGATAACTCATCCATCATCACAAACACGCACAATTATACTCAAGAAAAACAAAACAGGAACAAACACACCATGAAAAGGCGCAGCTTTAGCTTCCAGGAAGGTCCGAGCAGAAAGCCAGGAAAACTATAACTACCAAGCAATTACATAGCTACTAGCTATCTACACGGCAGTCTAATAAAATTCAAATTTTCAGTGGCGCTGCCATCGCTTGTGTAGGTGACAGGGTCTTGCCCACTTTTGGGACTGATAGAGTTTCAATTCGTTTGATGCCTAAATGTCCACTGAGGGGAGAAGGGTGGGCTCCGATTATGTAATTGCTTGGTAAGTATATATAAAACTTTATTATCATAAAAATGTCATTTTTACATAAATGACTTACCAAGCAATTACATAGCTGATTCCACATTGCAAGGAGGTGGGAATCGTGGACATGTTCTCATCCAAAACATTAATAAAGATTATAACTTCGAACTAGAAAGGTTGCTAGCACTGGGTCAATGCTTGTTGTAGATTATCTGGTAAGAGAGCTGCTTCAGGCGGGTACTGCCTCTGGTCGACGCTCATCTTGACCTGTAGAGGGCGTGGCGTGGCAGTATTAGCCAAGAGTCGCCCATACTTCAGTGGGTACTTTGCAGCCATGGAAGTTCACCGATGGCTAATGAAGATAAAAAATAGCATCCTTGCCCTGGGCATAGACCAGCAACACAAACTGGCTGGCGGGTACTCCAGGTACACTGTACTCCCAGGGTTCCCTTAAACTCAACAACCTTATAACAAGACGAAGAGACAGTAGAGGGACAGAGAGCCCCATATGCCACCCACGGATAGCAGAAGTTGGCTCCGAGCACCCAACTGTTGACGCCAAGCGCCCAAATGTTGGCACAGAACGCTCCACAGTCGGAAGTTGGCACCAACTGGTCGGGTGTGGAAGACTGACAAAGCAGGTGCCAAGTGAGTTGATAAAGAGGGGCCACTCCGGGGTGAGTTCGAGTGCTCGAACCTCATGAGCTTTGACCTTAAGGGAAGATAAAACATCTTCTTGAACATGAGAATGCGCTTCTGTAATCGAACTTCTAAGGAAGAAAGACAGTGCACTCTTTGACAGAGGGCGTGATGGGTTCTTCACTGAGCACCGAAGTTTGTTGGAGGATCCTCTGATCTTCTGAAGATAGTACTTCCAGGCTCCCACAAGACAAAGAAATCTCTCTTCCTGCTCTGGCCCGAGGACGTCTGTTACTCTCTTAACAATGAACAAGCGAGGCCATGGCTTGGAAATGTCCTGAGAGAGAGAGAGAGAGAGAGAGAGAGAGAGAGAGAGAGAGAGAGAGAGAGAGAGAGAGAGAGAGAGAGAGAGAGAGAGACGTCTGTTACTCTCTTAACAATGAACAAGCGAGGCCATGGCTTGGAAATGTCCTGAGAGAGAGAGAGAGAGAGAGAGAGAGAGAGAGAGAGAGAGAGAGAGAGAGAGAGAGAGAGAGAGAGAATACTGCATTTCCATTTGAAAAGCCTACTCTCATGTTGAAGGCTTGCCGCTCGCTAACGCGTTTGGCAATTGCTAATGCCACAAGAAAGAGAGTCTTCTTCGTGAGATCCTTAAAAGAGGTCGAGCTGAGGAGTTCGAAAGTTGAGCTCATAAGCCACTCTAGAACAACGTCCAAATTCCAGGAGTCCAGGAGAGAAATCCAGACTTTTCTAATTTGGAGGTTTCAAAGGAACTGATAAGGCTGCTGAGGTTTTACAACAATAACCTATACCCCTTGATGGTAGAGGGGGACAACTTCCTATCAGTCCTCAGGAAAGGTAAAAAGTCAGCTAACTGGCTTATAAAGGCTTCAGAAGACGAGACATTATTTTCTCGGTACTATCCTCTGAAAACTGACCACTTGGAATGGTAGAGCCTGCTAGCAGATCTTTTTGCACCTAGCAAAAGCTTCTGTAGCTTGCTTCAAAAAGCCTTTTCGCTCTGACGAGGCTCCTGAAAGTCTGAAGCCCGTCAGGGCCAAAGAGGACAATCCCTAAAGGGACCTGAGGAAGTGGGGCTGCTTGGAGAGCAACTGTGTGTGGCAGAAGTCTTCGGAAATTAACAGACACACCAGATCCGGACACCATTCCTTCCTGGGCCAGAACAGAGTTATCAGGGTCAATGAGACGTTCTGGTGAGAGGAGTGATCAGGGTCAATGAGACGTTCTGGTGACAGGAGTGATCAGGGTCAATGAGACGTTCTGGTGAGAGGAGAACTTGTTGACCACCTCCTTGATCAATCCGAAAGGTAGGAAGCCGTGGACATCCAGGCTCGTCCAATCCAACAGCATGGCATCTGTCACCCATGCAAGAGGGTCCGGGACTGAGGAGCAACAGGAACACAAATGATAATTTCTCAATGTTGCAAAGAGGTCCTCTTGGTTGATCACTCGGTGAATCAGACAGAACGGAGGAGAGGTGTAAACATCGAGGTTGTCCCACGGGCTCCGAAACATGTCCTCCGCAGCGGCCCATGGGTTTGCCGTCTAGTGGGCGAGGTTGGAGATGGTCCTTCCTCCAGACTGGGATAGCCTCCCGAAGGCAGAGTCCTCCCCAGGTACGACAGCGCCCAAGGAAGCAGCCACATTCGATACAGTGAAGGACCACAGATCGAGCCAGGAGACTGCCTGGAAGGCCACCATGGCAGTGGCTTCCAGGGCTGCGGCTTCTTGCTGAGAGAGGGAGATGCTCTCTGCAGTAAGTTGCTGCAATGTAAAACCCAGATCCAGACGAACCAAGTCCGGGTCAACCTGTTTAGGCGGCAACGACCTCTCCGATGGTGTGTAGAAGCACTTCTGACGAGGCAGAGGAGGGGGAAGAAGCTTGTCCGAGCGGTTCGATCTACGCAAATTGTCCTGACCAGACACAAGACCATTCACCTGATCAAGGACCCCTTCGGCAAGCGTGGACCATGGCAGCCTCACTGAAGCCTTGGGTTCCTTCTTGGGTCCCCAGTAGGATTCGAGGCGGGACGGACAATCCACACACGAGGCCGTGGTCCCTTCCCCAAGGCCATTGTGCTGACAAATCACTGCAATAACCTCAGCTAATGTCCTCTGTATCTCGGGGGTATCCGCAACCTGGGGGAGAGGACCCTCGAGTCCTTCCAGGGTGCAGTCCTCCCGATCTACTCTCCCTGCAGGAGGGAGAGCCTCGGCAGACCCCCGTGATCCTTCCTGCACCACGCGGGCATAAGACCTGGTCGAGCTGAGGAATAAACCAGGTACATACGTGCCTGAGGTAGAACTCTGGGGAAACAACTCGCCAGAGTTCTTCCTGTCCGACTTATGCCCCTTGGAAGGAGCCCAGGAGGTAGAGGGGACAGGCGAGGAGGATCGGGCGCTCCCACTGGCCTTGCTGGCAGAACCAACAGGGGCAGCGGGCTGGGAGCGATCACCAACCAGCAGTGGTGCTGGCAGCCTGGGTCGAGGAGAGTGCTTGCGCCTGGCGAAGCAGTCTCATGAGGAGAGCGGAGTGGCTCGCGTGAGTCGAGCCGCGCGCTTGCCTCCCCCGAGCCAGGCTGGCCGTGCGGACGTGGCTGGGGACTGGGAGGAGTCGAGCATGCGGCTGGCTGGCTCAAACTTGCGCTGTCCTCTAGACGCGCCCGTCCTCTTTGAGGCTGTAGCCTCTCGGGAAGACTGAGCAAGGGACCTCTTCCCTGCTTCTCCAGGTGTTCAGACCCGAGGGACCGAAGCACTTTCCCGGGAACCTGGCTTGGCACTCAAAGAAGTACCCGCAGGAAGAGTTGGGGCACCTGCATGCCCAGACTCTTTCTCTTGGCCCACGCCCGGGTCTGTACAGAGAGAGGTTTCTCTGGTACCAGACTGGGGCACCCAGGTCTCCTCGGAAACCTGGGTGCTCGGAGCGACTCGTGTGCGAGTGGCCGACGTGGACCTGCTGGCCTTAGAAGCAGGTTTCTTCGGCGCAGCAGGGGGAGTGCGGACTGTGGTCTGCACGCCCTTGGCTCCTGATGCGACTGACCCGGGGGCCAGAGCAGCGGTTCCCTGATCCGTGAATCGGGAAGAGCCAGTGAGAGATTCCACTGCCTTCCCTGTGGAAGGAGGCAGTCCCTTAGAGGTCTCAGTGTGAAAATTCTTGTTGGGGGGGAGAGGCAGGCTTCTTCTTCTTTGGCTGGGTAGCCTCAGAAGGAGAAGAGGAAGAAGAGGTAGCAGACAAAGAAGAAGACGAAGATGACGATGAAGATGAAGATGAAGATGAAGACGAAGACGACGACACCTTTCTCGATCTCTTCTTTGACTTCTTCGCCATCTTCCTCAGGATTGAAGTCAGGTCCCCAAACCATGCAGGAGCAGCTGAAGAGTCAAGAGCAACCAGGGGGGCCACAGCAGCAGGCACAACCCTGGCAGTGTAGACAGTGCTCGGGTCAGCAGTTACCGGGGCAGGAACATCAGCGCAGCAGGAGCCAGGGATGGAGGCAAGGGTGGCACACGAGCAGCCAGGCCAGGCCGAGCCAGGGTCGAAGGCATGGGAGGCGTGTCAGTAGTCAAGCCGGGCTGAGAGACAGGGAAGTGAGGAGCCGGAACCATAGTCATGAAGGGGCCAGGGTCAGCAACAGGGGCAGGTAAAGTCATATACGGCACCGACAACGTCACCATATAGGAAGGCCCAGGTCGTGAGAGTGGGGCCAGGAACCTAGGGGGCAGCGGCACAGGATGGTGAGAGGCAGGAGCAGCCGAAACCTGGGTGTCTAGGTGTGAAGCCACCGACACAGGCAGCTTCACAACAGCAGACATGATGACAGTCGTGGTTGTGGTAGTGGTAGCCGAAAGGGTTGTTACTGGAGTGCCAGACAGATGAGACACCAGGCCCTCCAGTGATGGAACGCCAGGTAGACCCAGGTGTAACCAGGCCAAGGATAAGTCTGAGACCTGGTCCGTATCCACCCCTAAACCTGAAGAAACAGTCGGGTTAAATTGGGAAGTCTCTGCTTGTTCCGGGGAAAAAATTTCACCCCCAGGGGGGGGAGACCCCAGAGGATGTCCTGATCAACCGGCCCCCCGCCTTCCACACCCGATGAAACGAATGAGGAAGGGGAGGGGGAGTCCTCACCCGAGGGAGAGGGAGGAAGCAGGGGAAGTTCACAGGGAGGAAGAAATGATCCCGACACATTAGCCACCACTGGAGTCGTCGGGGGCGTTACCCTCGGAGGATTCCTTGGCAGGCTTCCAACGGTGGCATCTCCTCCCTTCGAACCTCTTCCACTGCTCGGGAGACCAGGAACAACACTCGCTACAAGGAGCGCCGCGCGAACACACACGTCCCCTGCAAGTTGGGCACAGGTATGGAAATTTCCCACCAAAAAGCTGAAGGGCAGTCAGGCAGAGAGTTAAGAACAACATCCGCATTCCACGACGGCCAAAAGCAAAATTGGAATGTTTACATCCAGGCAGGCAGTACTCCTGCCTCCCGGATGGTAGTTAACTGCCTAACCACCTTGTTTGAAAGTTCAACGGCCGTTTCCAGTCTACGCTGAAAGTAATTCCTAATGTAAAGGACCGAGGGTTTGCATATTGTGTCGGAACAAACCTGTTTTAGTCAATAAATACTTCCAATTCATAAATGATAGCAGTGATAATTTGAGGCAAATGTGAGAATGAAATGAAATGAAAAGAAATCCATAACAATGAGATCCCTAAGTGGGGTCAATATAAAATCAATCTCTATCTCTATCTCTCTCTCTCATACAAACACACACATACAGAATATCTCTCTTTCTCTCTCTATCACAAACTAGATAATTCTCACACTTCTGACTGAACATAGTATTTTGTTATAGAACATCATGCTCTCTCTCTCTCTCTCTCTCACTTATTTTTTTACTAATTTTGTAAAAAATCTGCTATATTACTCTACATTAATTTTAACCTTATCAACTTTTCGGTAGATACCCAAAGAAAAATAGTGTATCACAGGCTAGAGGGCCACAAACATGTCTACAATAAAACTTTGCAACCTCTACAATTCTGTAGATCCCAAATATGAAACTAAGAAAAACAAGCTGCTCAGTTTTATGACAAAAAAGAAATGAAAGTACAACAATCACATTTATGTTATACTCATTTCCAGAAAAATGTCTTACTCAGATTAGCTTACGGCCAAAACTCATAATCAACCACTTAGCCAATGAGAGTCTTCCATTATACTTTCTCCTGGGAATGATAAAACACAGTAAAGTACTCACAAGTGCATATGTATTTTTGAGCAGTGTCTCAGGAACAGGTCCATGCTTGAGCCTCACAATCACAAGATTTGTGAGCAAATCCAACATGTTAAAAACACCCTCTTGAATCTCTGGTCCCCATCGTCTTACAGCTCCATTTGCTAAGAGCTTTTGGAAACATTCTGGAAGACATCTCTCCATGAAGCGATGGCAGGACTCGTCAGCATCACATAGCCCTTCAAGATAAATTTTAAATACTAAGGTCTTGATTCAGGAGGTTACTGTCTTCAATTCTTTTTTTGTTTTCATGCTTTAAATGCACCTCTTATTTTAAGTTGTTCAATTATGTTAAATTTTTGTAGCATTTACCAATAATACAACATAAGACCCTATGTCACAAAAAAAAGTAAAATTACATACATATAATTATTATAGTCTTTATCATCAGCTATACTACAGAGGCAAAACTACAACATGCTATCCTAATAAGGGACATTATTGATATCTAAAAAATTAAGAAGAATTTTTAATATATAGCTGAAAGTAAAGTGTATATTTACTGCTGTTGCAATGCTACTTCTAAAGCCGGTTTCCTAAAGGAATAAGTACAGACACTTGGAAAACCTAAATCTCCTCACCAAAAAGGATATTTAATACAAAAATATCATTTTTATACATGAACTTACCTGTTGTTTACATATAGCTGTAATTCTCGATCTCGACAGAAAATTCAAAACTGGCGGTTCCGCTAATATATGGTCAGGTGATACGACTACCCCGCCCTCTATCGGGGTACCTGGATCCATTTCCATCAACAACTAATCATATTTTCTCTGTCGGGGCCGGCGACTAGTCGTCTGCTCCTCTTCAGGAAATTCATCGGTGCTTTTCGACTTTTCTTTGGTGAAGTACCCACTTTTGTTGACGGTTCTGGCTTGTTTTTTGGCTTTGGTTGAGATTTTTTCTAGATATGTCTGATTCAGGATCTCAAATCAGATATTGTGGGAGGGGGTTGTAAAACTCAGAATGTCTCGGTCTAACATAGACCCTCACTCTTCTTGCACTAACTGTAGAGGGAATTGTGCACAAATTTGGATAGATGTGATGAGTGTTTGTCTTTGTCTGTGTTTGATTGGCAAAAGTTGGCTAAATATCAGGCAAAATTAAGTAAAAGATAGGGCACGTAAGGCTTGGCCAGAAGTTCCTCCCAGAGTAGGAGTAGTATTGCCTCTTGTTCTGTTCCTGTTACCCCTCCTGTTCCTATTCCTGCCCCGGAACCTGTTGTTTCCGAACCCACTACCGTGTCAGACCTTCGGGCAGAATTTGATGGTAAGATTTCGGCTCTTTTCTCTGCGATAGAGAAGATTGGCCAGGATGTGAGTGCGATGTCTAAACATCGAAGTGTTGCGAGTGATAGTATTGTGGAGGAGGTGACTGTTCGTTCCCCTCGCGCTCCTAGGTCTAGGCCTCTGTCCGGCTCCCAAGGCTCAGGGAGAAGACATGCCGAAAGCCAAAGGGAGGCGAGTGGGGTCTGCTCACGAGCAGTTGCTCCCTCTAACAGTCCTGTTGCGTCCCAGGCTGTTGCAGCTCGCCATAGTAAAAGCGATGCGGAAGTGTCTTCTTGTGCTTCTGTTTCGTCGAGGAGGAGTTGGAAGCAGAGTCTAGTAGGCCGCTGAGGAGACGCAGAGCTTTCTCTCCAGGTCAAGTTCCTATCAAGAAACTTTCGGCGCGTTCTCCTCTTCCGTCATGTGGCTTTTGGGATAGCCCAGAGATCTCTTCTTCTTCAGGCAGTCCGGATGTGCGTTCTATTGATCGTAAGCGAGCGCCTGATCCTCCTGTTAGCATGCAAGTAGCGGCTTCCTTCCCGTTGGATCCCAAGTCGGCTTTTATGCCTCCGGTTCCTGCCAACCTTTTGCAAGAGGACAAACTGGACAAGATTTTGAGACTTTTCGAAGGTTTTAAAGCACCAGCACTTCAGGATCCTTCTGCAACTGAGGCTCCGGTCTCTGCTCCCGCTCACGCACCTGGCGCCGCTTCCGCTCGCGTGCCTGGCACCGCTTCCGATCGCTCTCCTGGCGCCACTTCCGCCCGCACCTGCCGCACTCCCGACGCTACTTTGGCGCTCGGCGCCTCTCCACAGCACGTTTCCAAGGCGCACAACGTTTGCGCTTCTGGCGCTACCGTGGTTTTTGGCGCCTCTTTGGCTCTCGAATCTTCTAAGGCTCCTGACTCCTCTCAAGCTCATGTTTCGGATACGCTTGACGCGGGTCGGGCACATGGCGCCTCTGTGACGTTCGGCGACACTCAAGAGGATAATGCAAGTTTGGCTCCCGGAGACGTTTCTATCCGCAGTGCTCCAACTGCTTCAGAGATTCTCTCCCCAGTTTCCGATGTTTGAAGTAGATGATGTTCCGTCTGCTCCTACGTCCAACTTTAAGCATCTCTTACAACTTTTTGAAGAACATTTTCAAGAAGACTTTGCTCCAGCTACCCCTTTGTCTCCAACTACACAGTTTGCCAAGGATTTTAAACCTCCATCCTCTAGATTTCTGAAGCTGGTCCTGTCTGTTTCAGCATCCTGAAAAGAGCTCTCCGAAGGCAAGAAGGATGGTTGAGTATGAAAAGATCTCAGGGTAAAACTTTTTCTGTTTTCCCCCTCACAACTGTCTTTTAAGTCTCGTTCGTGGTATGAGACTGGGAAGTCTTTTCCTTGGGAGACGCTGCCTCCTCTCAAGGGGATTTCTCCAGCCTTGTGGATTCTGCCTGTCGCTCAGCTTTTTCTTCGTCCAAAGTCGGCTTCGTCTTTGGAAATTGACCATCTGGTGAAGAGTTCCTATAGGATCTTGGAGATCTTTTCTTTTATTGATTGGTCTATAGGAGCCTTGAGCAGGAAGGTGAAAGTCTGTGATCTTCCCCCCAAGACTGCTATTTTGGCCTGCCTGGACAAGGCCATCACGGACGGAATGTCAGAAATTGCCTCAGTGACTGCTACAGGCATTTTGAAGAAGAGAGCACACTGGATTTCGTTTGTCGCGAGAGGAGTCTCCAGGAGCCAGAAATCTGCTCTACTTTTTGCTCCTTTGTTTATGGAATCACTTTTTCCCACCACGTTAGTTAGGGAAATCTCGGAGGCTCTCTCATGAAGTTTACTCAAGACCTACTGGCTCACTCTTGAAAAGACCCAGGTTTTCGACTTCTCCAGTAGTACCCAAGCCTTCTTTCCCTGTATCCTCTAGGCCTTCTCGGGTACTCCTTCTCGGCCCTTTTCCCCCTGCTAGAGGAAGAGGAAAATTCTCTTCTCATCCCCAGAAATCTAGGGTACCAACCGATGAGTTCAAGGTCCTTCATGCGACGGTCGGAGCCAGACTAAAGACGTTCTGGCAAGTTTGGGAGGCCAAGGGAGCAGAACCCTAGGTGATCAACGTTCTGAGAGAAGGCTACACCATTCCCTTCTCAGAAAGTCCTCCTTTAAAGTCTTCGCCAGTAGACTTCAACGTATCATCCAGGGACTCAGAGAAACTTGTGGTATTGGAGGAGGAAGTTACTTCCCTCCTTCAGAAGGGAGCAGAGAAGCAGTCCTCGAACCTTCATCTCATTGGGTTCTACAACCGTCTGTTTCTGGTTCCAAAATCGTCAGGAGGATGGAGACCAGTCCTCGGACGTGAAGCGCCCTGAACAAATTTGTGCTTCAAACACCATTCAAGATGGAAACCACGCAGTCGGTCATCAATTCCCAGCAGGAAGGAGACTGGATGGTGTCCCTCGATCTCCAGGACGCATACTTTCATGTCCCTATCCATCTGAGATCAAGGAAATTCCTACGGTTTGTGTTCAGAGGCAGGACTTTTCAATTCAGGGCTCTTTGCTTCGGCCTATCAACAGCCCCACAAGTTTTCACAAGGACGATGGCTCCAATTGCGAAATGGCTTCACTTAGAGGGAATTCACAGATCCCTTTACCTTGACGACTGGCTGATCCGGTCTCCGTCAAAAGGCCAATGCATGAAGGACCTACAAAGGACCCTTTCTCTTATGACAATTGGGACTCATAGTAAATCTTCCAAAGTCACAACTCTCTCCATCTCAAGACTTGACTTACTTGGGAGTTCAGATGAACTCAGTTCTTTTTCAGGTTTTCCGACTTCACAAAGGATCGAGAAATGCCTGCTGAAAGTGAGATACCTGATGGCAGCCAAGACTTGTTCTGCCAAGGAATGGATGAGCCTTTTAGGCACCCTCTCATCGCTAGAGATGTTCGTCAGTCTGGGGAGGCTACACATAAGACCTCTTCAGTTCTTCCTACAGCAGACTTGGAACAGGAAGAAAGACGAGGATTCGTTTGTTTTCCTCTATCCACTCGAGTAAAGCAAGACCTGTCATGGTGGAACGACAGGAGCAAATTAGAACGAGGTTTGTCGTTGAGACAGAGGAACCCAGACCTGATGTTGTTCTCGACGCTTCAGACGAGGGTTGGGGAGCAACATTGGGGATCTTCAAGTGTCAGGTAATTGGTCTTCATCCCAACAGGACTGGCACATAAATGCGAAAGAGTTGAAGGCAATACATCTAGCCTTGGAACATTTCGTGCTTCTGGTGGAAAACAAAAAGATAGTAGTTCACTCGGACAACTCCACAGCTCTGGCGTATGTGAAGAAACAAGGAGGCACTCACTCCTTCTCTCTGTTCGAGATCGCAAAAGACTTGCTTTTGTGGGCGGCAACCAAGAACATAGAGCTAGTAACTCGCTTCATCCCGGGAGCTCTCAACGTAAGAGCGGATATCCTCAGCAGGTCACTCCAGGTCATTCTGACGGAATGGACCCTCCACCAGAAAGTTTGCCAAGGCCTGTGGAAGGTTTGGGGAACTCCCATGCTAGACCTGTTTGCAACGAGGGAAAACCGCAGACTACCTCTCTTTTGCTCTCCTGTTCCAGACCCAGAAGCATTAGCAGTGGATGCCATGCTCCTGGACTGGTCGGGTCTCTTCCTTTATGCATTCCCTCCCTTCAGGATGCTGGGAGAAGTCTTGAAAAAGTTTCGAGCACACAAAGATGTGTCAATGATCCTAATAGCTCCATGGTGGCCAGGAAGATCATGGTTTCCAGAGCTACTGGAGAAAGTAGTGGATTGGCCAAGGAGGTTGCCATTCAGACCAGACCTTCTGTGCCAGTTGCACAGCAGAAAGTTCCACAGGAACCCGTCAGATCTAAATCTGACAGGGTTCAGACCCTCGGCGACTCTACAGGAGGAGAGAGGCTTCTCTAGAAAAGTGGCGCAGGCAATGGCTAGATCAACCAGGCCCTCGTCTACAAAGGTCTATCAAGCGAAGTGGAAGCGCTTCAGGGAGTGGTGCTCCGAGTCTGGAGTGTCTTCCACTTCTACGACTCTAAGCCAGGTGGCGGATTTTCTTTTGTTTCTGCACAAGGAGAAGAAATTGGCTGTCAGCACGATTAAGGGGTATAGAAGTATGCTGGCGGCAGTTTTCAGGAATAGAGGTATAGACCTTTCCTCGGACAAGGATATTGCAGAACTCCTTAAATCCTTTGCTACCACTAAAGGCAAATCTCTTCGTGTACCGCATTGGAATTTGGATGTGGTACTAAAGTGGCTTACTTCCAAATCTTTTGAGCCTTTGAGTTCCTGCTCCGTTAGGAATCTAACTAAGAAAACTCTCTTTCTCTTGGCACTGGCCTCGGCAAAGAGAGTAAATGAGGTTCATGCTTTGGACAAAAGGGTTTGTTTTTGTGCAGATAAGGCTGTAGTTTCCTTCACCTTGGGTTTCCTAGCTAAGAACGAAAACCCTAGTAATCCGTGGCCAAGGGAATTTCCCATTACTAGCCTATCCTCCTTGGGGGGAAGAGAAACGGAGAGACTTCTCTCGGTCAGAGCATTGAAATTCTATCTGGACAGGACCAGAAGTGTAAGAGGAACTCATGATTTCTTATGGTGCTCAACTAAGAACCCCAAGAACCCTCTATCTAAAAATGGGATTGCTTTCCTTTTGAAAGAACTGATACAGGAGGCACACAAGGAATTAAGGGATGTGGATTTCCCCTTAGTTAAAGTGAGGCCTCATGAAATTAGGGCTATTGCAACTTCTTTAGCCTTCAAGAAGAACATGGCTTTAAAGGACATTCTAAGTTCAACTTATTGGAGATGTTCGTCTGTTTTTGCCTTGCATTATCTGAGATAGATCCAAACCACATATGAAGACTGCAGTACGTTGGGCCCCTTTATTGCGTCTGACACGGTGATGGGCAAGGAAACCAGAGGCTCTAGATCCTCTCCTTAGTTTCCTTGGGTGCAGAGGTCTCTTTTTGGTCGACTACTAGAGCCTTAGAGGTTAGATGGCCTAGTAGGTCTAATTTTAATAAGTTGGTGTGAGTTTTTTATGGTTGGGTAATGTGTTTTAAAAAAAAAAAAAAAAAAAAAAAATGAGTGTATGATGGTGGATGCTTTGAGTACTGCGCCTTGAGCAGGGGCATTATATGCTTTGGTTGATTGTGTCGAAGACGGCTGGGCCAACAGACCTTTCTCCATATGGCAACCTGCGACTGAGCTACTAGGCCCGCAGTTGCACTAAGGATAGCAGGTTACAGAGGCAGTAAGAGAGAAAGCAGCTTCCTTAGCAGGTAAGGATCCAAAGTAAAGACGTTTTTCTTAGCCTGATGATCTCAGGTTTTTCCATTTAACACTTACAGCTGTCCATGCCCACCGCCTCAATGTGGCAATCAGCTATATGTAAACAACAGGTAAGTTCATGTATAAAAATGACATTTTTATAATAAAATAAGATTTTATATCATACTTACCTGTTGTTTACATATAAAACATTCCCACCCGTCTCCCGCAAGGGACAAGGGGACATAGAAAATATGATTAGTTGTTGATGGAAATGGATCCAGGTACCCGATAGAGGGCGGGGTAGTCGTATCACCTGACCATATATTAGCGGAACCGCCAGTTTTGAATTTTCTGTCGAGATCGAGAATTACAGCTATATGTAAACAACAGGTAAGTATGATATAAAATCTTATTTTATTACAAAAATGTCATTTTTGTATTAACAATAAACATAGGTTACAAGTTTATCTTACCTTCTTCTGCTAATCTGGCTGCTGCTATTAAACATTTTCCAAGGGACTCCTCTCGTTTATAAGGAATGGACCAAGTCTCTGTGAACACACGTCCTTCAAGCTCATATAAGTTCGTTGTTGGGAATTCCATGTTATTGCCATTATCTCCTTCTACCTAAAAAAAAAAAAAAAAATCTGTATTCCACAGTTTTGGTTTTCTTTTCATACAAACAAAAAAATTTTTCAAGTATCTGCACATGTATTTTGCATTTTTCCAAGATATATAAACCAGAACCTTTTATGCAGGAGTAGTCCTCAGTGCGGGCTGGATCAGCTTTTGAGAGATGATAACAGGGTAGTTAATTCATTGGTGGTTAGGGGGTGAGTGGGGTAATGACTCTCACACTGTCTGCCATCACCGAGCCCTTTCTCCTTCAGCATCAAGAGTCATGTGGTTCATGTGTGATTATGGTAATTGGTTTTGGTTTGTATACCCATGAAAAACACAAATTACTTTAAAAATTTATAATTTGTTCCAGAGGAATACAAAACATTGCCTTTTAAGTAGGAGCCACACTCCTTGGGTAGGAGGCAGTCTGTCAACATACTGGTCAGCTGAACCTCCACCAGGATATGTCATGGACCCAGTCACTGTAATAAGCAGGGGTGCTGATTTCTGTAACCTTTTATTCGGTGAGGCATGGGGATGCCAAAGCGATGGGGTCCCTGTCTGAAAGGGAAGTGTCTGGATTCTTGCTCATGTAAGAAAAACTCAGACAACCAGGTGTGACCCCAGTGAGGGGTGAAACAAGTTGGAAAACACCTAAGATCTGGTCAGCATACATTGATGGGTTCAGATTATAGCTCTACTACCATCTTAACCCTTGTTTCAAGGGAAAGTGGGGAGTTGCACCTTTTAAGCCAAAGCTCTAGGATTAGATGGTTCATCGTGTAGCCTTGTGCATCTGTGCCCATTCCACTGCATACTAGGCAAAAGCTGCTGGAGGAATGAACAGGAAGAAGAGGAGAGGAACCAGACAAGACACCATTTAATCTCAAGCCTTATGCCCTCTGAGTACCTTGACCAAAATGCTTTTCTGTATGAGGGGAACTTGGGTGATTACACAACCTGTTGAGCAGCCACCACATCCCAATGAGAAGGAATGCAGGAACTTGTTGGCATCATTCCTTAGGTACAATAAGGTGAAGATGATCTGGCATCTCCAGACAACTTAGTTCAATACCTGTACTACCAAAACATTACCCCAAAATCCAAAATAGAAAGGATGGTTTCACACCCCTGGCTTGGTGATGTCTGTCCAAACTATATGAATGTAAACTTTGATGGATGAATTGTTAGCCTGGCTGATTGCAGGTCATTCTTGTGCCTACCAGTACTGACATAGAGGCACTGACACTAACTTAAGAGGTCTGGTCCTTCTAAGGTAGTACCTCAGATCTTGCACAGGATGTACAAGCATTTCATCCAGATTATTATTATTAATTAATATTCAGAAAATGAAACCTATTCATAGGAAACAAGCTCACAGGGGCCACTGACTTGAAATTCAAACTTCCAAAGAATATGGTGTTCATTAGGAAGAAGTATGAGGAGGTAAAGGAAAATACATAAAGAGATCCCACTTATTAAAAAAGAAAAAATACATTAGTAAATAGATAAATAGATAAAAATGTATTAAAATGCAAGGAGAATAGTATTAGGGTAGTAATGCATTGCATTTTTGCTTGAACTTCTGAAGTTCCAACTGAACAACATCCTATGGGAGGCTGTTCCACAGTTGAACAGTGCAAGGAATAAAGGATCTCTGGAACTGAGAAGTTAGACAGCGCGGCACATTTACTGCATAATGGTGCTGCTGTTCAGCGAATCCAGTTGCTCTCGGCAGATAAAGGGGATCATGGATGAATTGTGAATGTGAAAGCTCTCTGTTGAAATACAACTTATGAAAAAGTGACAGACAAGAGACCATCCGTCGATGGTCCAAGTCATAACTGCTACTATTAGGAAACAAAAACCTTCAACTACAAACCACTTTATCTAAAAGAAATAAATCTCTGGCAAAAGCAGACATCCACACCAAAGAACAGTATTCTAGTAATGAAAGCACAAACGACCCAAAACAGGTTGCACTGATTTTATCACTGTTATAAATATATGAAGCCTTACGAACAATACCCAACTTTCATGTGGAATCTGCTGATGAAACTTTCATTAAATGTTTCTCAAAAGTTATATGTGAGTCAAAAGTTACACCTAAAATTTAAAGCTTCAGACTCATTTGGCAAAGTTCCATCCACCTGAAGGGAAGGATGGGGTGGGAAATCTGTATGAGATCTACTAATCAATAATGTTTTTGTTTTACTGGAGTTCAGCCTCATACGCCTCCGACTACACCATTCCCAGATCCATTCCATGTCCTGACTGAGGCTGAGGGCAACTTCATTTCTCATACATGGAGACTTTACTACGCCCAAAAGTGTTGCACCATCGGCATACTGAACAAACTTGTTTTCCAGGCCAACAACTATCACTGGTACACACTAAAAACAACAGTGCACCAAGAACACTACCCTGTGGAACTCCAGACAAAATAGACCTTGGTTCACTAAAGATCCCGTCCACAGCAACTCACTGCTGCCTACCTATAAGGAAATCTTGAAGTACTGTAATACAATAATAATAATAATAATGATAACAATAATATAACTGTAATTACATAATTCATACATTTCTATAGTAAATTATGTGATATTTTAAACAAACAAATATCATTTCCCAATCTTTTGTGACACCTCTGAAGAGAAGGGCAAGGGCAAAGCTGTCAAATATGACATTTTTATGACAAAATAAAGTTTTATATATACTTACCAAGTAATAACATAGCTACTAGCTTTCTACATGGCAATCTAAGAATTCAAATTTCATGGTGGTGCTACTACTGTTCGTGTACGTGACAAGGTCCCACCCACTTTTGGGAGTGATAGGTACAACTCAGCAAAGAGCTTCAATTCATTTTGGACCTGATGTCCATATGAGGGGAAGCGGGTGGGCTCCGATTATGTAATTACTTGGTAAGTATATTTAAAAATGAAATTTTAATAATAAAATAAAGTTTGTTCATACTTACCTGGCAGATATATATATAGCTGTATTTCTCCGAAATCCGACAGAATTTCAAAAACTCGCGGCACACGCAGTGTGGCCAGGTGGTTAGTACTCATTCCCGCTGCTGGGAGGCGGGAATCGGGAACCATTCCCATTTTCTATTCAGATTTTCTAGTGCCACTGTCTCAAGAGGGGAGGCGGGTGGGCACTAAAAGTATATATATCTGCCAGGTAAGTATGAACAAACTTTATTTTATTATTAAAATATCATTTTGTTCATGACACTTACCTGCCAGATATATATATAGCTGAATCCCACCGTTGGAGGTGGGAAGAGACAGAATAGGATTTAGGAAAAATAAATGTAGGCGATTGACGCCTTGGTTCCTTACCTGTTAGCATAGCTGACTTCGAGGTTATCTGTCACCCAAGCCTGCTTCTGCTTTTCTAGAGCCTCCAGCAAGGTAGGGACCTATAAAGCTGGAGAGATCTAGATGACCTGTCCACGGGGGCATGACCACAATAGGACTAGATCATGCGACCATAGAGGGAAAAGGAGCAACGACCAACCACCTGACCGCCCTATCTAAGGCAATGAACCTAACATAGGCTAAAAAATTGGGACGTCCATCTCAATGGCCACCCAACAACCAAAAACACAACAACAAGATTAAAAAATACTACCTAACCCCTAAAGGATAGGATGAGTATTGCCCTCTTCTCCCAACATTGTGTCTGCAGAAACGTATGGTCCCAGCGAAGAGCAGTCTTCAAATGTTGTCTTCACATCCATAAATGTAATGCAGAAGCGAACACTGAATTACTTCGCCAGAAGGTGGCACCAAGAATATCATTAAGGGACATATTCTTTTGGAAAGCCACCAAAGTCGCGATAGCTCTTACTTCATGAGCCTTTACTTTCAGAGGTCTCATGTCACCTTCTAGGCAGGAGGAATGAGCCTCTCTAATAGTACTTCTTAAAAAGAATGCTAAGGCATTCTTAGACATGGGAAGATCAGGTCTCTTCACCGAACACCACGGACTGTCCAATGAGCCTCTAGTCTCCTTGGTCTTGGCTAAGTAGAACTTGAGAGCCCTGACAGGACACAGGACTCTTTCTGACTCTTGCCCAAGCATCTCCGTCAAACCTTTGATCTCAAAAGACTTGGGCCAAGGGTTTGAAGGATTTTCGTTCTTAGCTAAGAACAAAGGATTTAGGGAGCATACAGCATTAGGACCCCTAAAGCCAATATGTTTGCTAATGGCTTGCACTTCACTAATCCTCTTAGCTGTCGCCAGAGCCGTTAGGAAGACAGCTTTCCTAGTCACGTTCTTGAGGGAAGCCGAAGACAGAGGTTCGAAAGCACTTGACATAAGGAACTTCAGGACAACATCCAGATTCCAAGAAGGCGTCCTGAGTTGAGGAATTTTGACAGTCTCGAAGGATCTCAGTAGATCGTGAAGATCCTTGTTGTCGCACAAGTTCAGGCCTCTGTGCCTAAAGACTGCCGATAGCATACTCCTATAGCCCTTAATAGTCGAGACTGCCAGTTTATTCTTATGCCGAGATGAAACAGGAAGTCAGCTATTTGTGGTACAGAGGTCGTGGTCGAGGAAACTCCTTTACTCCTGCACCATTTCCTAAAAACAGCCCACTTGTACTGGTAGACCGCATTCGAAGAAGGTCTCCTGGCACTGGCGATAGCCTTTGCCACTGCTCTCGAAAAACCTCTTGCTCTTGCCAGCTTTGTGATAGTCTGAACGCAGTCAGACTCAGAGCGGGGAGGTTTTTGTGGAACCTTTCGAAATGTGGCTGCCTGAGAAGGTCCACCCTCAGTGGAAGCGTCCTTGGAAAGTCCACCAGGAAGGCCAAGGTCTCTGGGAACCAATTTGCTGCTGGCCAGAAGGGGGCTATTAAAGTCATCCTTGCTCCTTCCGACGTTGCAAATTTCCTTATCACTTCTCCCAGGATCTTGAAGGAAGGGAAAGCGTAAAGGTCGAGGCCTTTCCAGTCCCAGAGGAGGGCGTCTATGGCTATCGCTCCTGGGTCTAGGACAGGAGAACAATAAAGGGGGAGTCTTGTCGTCCTGGACGTAGCAAAGAGGTCCACTAGAGGACGTCCCCATATCCTCCACAACTCTAAACATACCTCCTTGTGAAGGGTCCACTCGGTCGGTAGAAGCTGATGTTGCCGACTGAGAAGGTTCCTCGGATATTCTCCACGCCCGCAATGAACCTCGTGAGGATTGTGACCCCGAGCATGAGTCCAAAGCAGGATCTCCCTCGCTAGGATGAACAGGGAACGGGATCGAGTACCCCCTGTTTTTTTGAGTGCGCTAGAGCTGTGGTATTGTCGAATTTACTTGGACAATTCTGCCTGAAACTCGGTCTTGAAGAATTGAAGGGCCAGAAAGATAGCACCCAATTCCTTGAGATTTATGTGCCAGGACACCTGTTCCCCTCTCCAGGTGCCTGACACTTCCTCCCCTCCTAGTGTTGCTCCCCATCCTTCCCTGGACGCGTCGGAAAACAACACTAGGTCGGGGCTCTGAAGACGAAGAGAAACCCCTTCCGCAAGCTTTAAGGGGTCGAACCACCATCTCAGATGATCCTTGATTAAAGGAGATATCGTCAAAGTCTCTTCCAGATCCTCCTTGTCCATCCAGTTCTCCGCCATGAAAAACTGGAGCGGTCTGAGATGAAGCCTCCCCAGGGAAACAAACTTCTCCAGCGAGGAAATGGTCCCCAGCAAACTCATCCATTCCCTCACCAAGCATGTTTCTTTCCCTAGGAAGGACGAAACTTTTCTAAGCAAAGCAGCTGCCGTTCTCAGGATGGAAAAGCTCGAAAAGCCACTGAATCTATCTGAATCCCCAGATAGACGATGGACTGCGTCGGGATCAGATGTGACTTTTCTTGGTTCACAAGAAGTCCCAGGGACTTCGTCAAATTCAGCGTCAAAGTCAGGTCCTCCAGACACTTCCCCCGAGAAGAGGCTCGGATGAGCCAATCGTCCAGGTAGAACGAAACACGAACACCCGCCAGGTGAAGCCACCTCGCGACATTTTTCATGATCACCGTGAAGATCATGGGAGCAGTGCACAAACCGAAGCAGAGAGCTCTGAACTGGAAGACTCGTCCCCCCAGCACAAACCTCAGGTACTTCCTTGACTGAGGATGTATGGGAACATGGAAGTACGCGTCCTGTAAGTCCAGAGAGACCATCCAGTCTCCTGGTCTTAAAGCCCCGAGAACCGACTGGGGCGTTTCCATCTTGAATTTTTCTTTCGAAATAAAGCGATTCAAGATGCTTACATCCAAGACCGGTCTCCACTCTCCCGACTGTTTCGGGACTAAGAATAGTCTGTTGTAGAACCCCGGAGAATCCAACTTCAGAACTTGTTCCACGGCTCTCTTCTCTATCAACTGCTCCAGGAGGTCTAAAAGAATCTGTTGCTTTCTCTCGGTGGTAAGAAGGCGACAGATCCCTGGGCGACGATGCAAAGGGGTGGCAACACGAGAAAGGGATCTTGTAACCCTTCTCTAGAACTCTTAGCGACCAGGAGTCCGCCCCTTTCGTTCTCCAGGCTCCGCAAAATAAAGAAGCCTGGCTCCTACTGGTGTCTGGAGGCGTGAGTCACTTTTTCCCCTAGGTTTTGAGGGGCCGCTCCTCTGGTGAAACCTCTTCCTCACGGAGACGATCTAGAGGAAGAAGTTCCTCCGCGAAAGGGCTTCTTCTTCCTGGCGGACAAAACTGAAGCTGAAGAAGAAGGAGCTGGAGGACGTCTCGAAGAATGCGCCAGAAGATCTTGCGTGGCCTTCTCCTTAAGACTCGAGGAGATGTCCCGAATCAAAGACTGGGGGAAAAGATGGTTGGACAAAGGGGCGAACAATAACTCTGCCCTTTGCGAAGGAGAGACAGACTTAGATGTGAAGTCGCAAAACAAGGCCCTCTTCTTTAAGAGGCCCGTACCAAAATGAGAAGCCAGTTCTTCTGATCCATCCCTGACTGCCTTGTCCATACAGTTAAGGACACTAGAGAGCTCCCCCAGACTAATCGAATCAGAGCTCCGAAGCTTAAGGTCTAAAGCTCCCAAGCACCAGTCCAAAAAATTAAACACCTCCATGGTGCGGAAGAGACCCTTGAGATGATGATCTGTCTCTGACAAAGTCCAAGAAACCTTAGCAGTAGACAGATGGGACCTTCTGGGAGCGTCGACAAGGCTGGTGAAATCCCCTTGAGAAGAGGAAGGAACTCTAGGACTGATATCCTCTCCGTCTCATACCACATACCAGCCTTGCCAGAAAGCTTAGGCGGAGGCACTGCAAAGAGGTCTTGCCATGGGACTTCCGTTCCTCCATCCACACGTTGACTTTCTTAAAAGCCCTCTTGGTAGCCATTTGAAGAAGTCATCTTCATAAACCCTGGCGCTCTCCTCGCTTTGGAAGAAGCTAACTGTGAAGGAGGAGAGGAGCCGAGGGTTTAAACTTGTCTCCGAACAAGTCTTTAAGAAGTCCGGTTAAGACTTGATAATCGGAAGTAGAGGAAGCAGACGAGGGCTCGACGTCAGCAGGATCCGATTCGCCAGAAACCTCTCCCGCCACAACCGGAGAAACAACCGAGTCACCCAACACTTTAGGGGAACAAAGGCCTTGATGGATGGATGGATGTATGATATTTAGGGCAAAAGCCCAGGCACTGGGGCCAACAAGGCCATTCAGCGCCGTAATGGAAAGAAAATAAATTATGTTAAAGTTATGAATTCATGAAGGAAATGATTAATAAATAAAATGAAGTGATGTGACCAATAAATAAGGGTATGAAGTTTAATGAATGATGTGCTATATACATAAAAAAAAATTAATGTCATTAAAATTCTACGTGATGTAATAAATTATTAAATAAAATTAAATATCGTTAAAAATTTTAATACACTTTAAAAAAGAGATGATAGCAGAAATATCTGCTTCATCTCCCAAAATATCAGACAGGGAGAAGCGAGAAAGAATGGCGTCCTTTCACTTCAGGACCAGGTTAGCCCACAAGTTTGCCATCTGGTGGGTGATGTAGGAGATGGCTCTACCTCCAGATTGGCACAGTCTCCTGAAAGCAGAGTCCTCCCCGGGTACGATAGCGCCCGAGAAAGCAGCCACCTTCAATACTGTGAAGGACCACAGATCCAACCAGGAGACTGCCTGGAAGGCTGCCATGGCAGTGACTTCCAGGGTTGTGGCCTCTTGCTGAGAGAGGGAGATACTCTCTGCAGTAAGTTGCTGCAACGAGAGACCCGAATCTAGATGAACCAGGTCCAGGTCAACCTGCTTAGGCGGGAATGACCTCTGCGATGGTGCGTAGAAACGCTTCTGGCGAGGCAGAGGAGGGGGAATCAGCTTGTCCAAGTGGTTCGATCGGAGAGAATTGTCATGCCCAGACACAAGACTATTCACCTGATCAAGGACCCCCTCAGCAAGCATGGACCATGGCAGCCCCATCGAAGCCTTGGGTTCCTTCTTGGGTCCCCAGTAGGATTTGAGGCACGACGGATGATCCACAGACGAGACCGTGGTCCCTTCCCTGAGGTCGTTGTGCTGATGAATCAGCGCAATTACCTCAGCAAACGTCCTCTGTATCTCAGGGGTGTCCGCATCCTGGGGAAGAGGACCCTTGAGTCCTTCCAGGGTGCGGTCCTCCCAATCTACTCTTCCTCCAGGAGAGAGAACCTCGCCAGGCTCCCGTGATCCTTCCTGCACCATGCGGGTGTAAGACCTGGCCGAACCGAGTTCTTCCTGTCCGACTCGCACCCCCTGGAAGGAGCCCAGGAGGTAGAGGGGACAGGCGAGGAGGATCGGACGCTCCCATTGGCCTTGCTGGCAGAACAAACAGGGGCAGTGGGCCGGGAGCGGTCACCAACCCGCCGTGGTGACGGCAGCTCAGGTCGAGGAGAGCACTTTCGCCTAGGGGAAGCATTCTCCTGAGGAGAGCGGAGCAGCTCACGTGAGCTGAGCCGCGCGCTTGCCTCCCCCGAGCCAGGCTGGCCACACAGACGTGGCCGGGGACTGGGATGAGTCGAGGGCGCGGCTGGCTGGTGTGAACTTGCACTGTCCTCTGGATGCGCCCCAGTCTTCTTCAAGGCTGAGCAGGGGACTTCTTCTCTGCTTCTCCAGATGTCTGGACTCGAGGGACCGGTGCACCTTCCCAGGAACTTGGCTTGGTACTTGAAGAAGCACCAGCAGGAAGGGTAGGAGCACCTGCATGCCCGGACTCTTTCTCTCGGCCCACGCCCGAGTCTCTACGGAGAGAGGTTTTTCCCATACCAGACTGGGGTACTCGGGTCTCCTTAGAAACCCGGGTACTCGGAGTGACTCGCAAGCGAATGTCCGACACGGACCCACTGGCCTTAGAAGAAGGCTTCTTCAGTGCAGCTGGGGGAGTGTGAACTGTGGTCTGCACGCCCTCGGCTCCCGATATGACTGACCCGGGGGTCAACGCAGCGGTTCCCTAATCCATGGATCGGGGAGAGCCACTGAGAGATCCCACTGCCTTCCCTGTGGAAGGAGGCAGCCCCTTAGAGGTCTCGGTGCGAGACTTCTTTGGTGGGGGGGAGAGGCAGGCTTCTTCTTCCTTAGCTGGGGAGCCTTGGAAGAAGAGGAAGAAGAGGCAGCAGACGGCGATGACGACGACGAAGGCGAAGACGACGACACCTTCCTCGATCTCTTCTTCGCCATCTTCCTCAGGATTGTAGTCAAGTCCCCAAACCAAGGAGGAAAAGCAGAAGGCACAAGAGCAACCAGGGGGCCACGGAAGCAGGCGCAACCCGGGTAGTGGAGACGGTGCTTGGGCCAGCAGCTACCGGGGCACATACTGCAGCGCGGGAGCCAGGCCAATCCAGGGACGAAGCCAGGGTCAGAGGCACAGGTGGCACATGGGGAGCCAGGCCGGGCCGAGTGTCAGGGAAGCGAGGAGCCAGAGCCGTGGTCAATAACGAGCGTGAGTCAGCAACAGGAGCAGGCATAGTCATGTAAAGCACAGACGATGTCACCATGTGCGACGGGCCAGGCAGGGATAACGGGGCCAGGAACAAAGGAGGCAGTGGCAAGGAGTGGAATGTGGCAGGCATGACCGAAACCTGGGTGTCAAGGTGCGAGGCCACCATCACAGGCAGCTTGCCAGAAGACGGCATGGTGACGGTCGTGGTGGTGAAAGCGATGGCTGTGTGGGTCATCACCGGAGCGCCAGACAAGTGTGACATCAGGCCATCCAGTGACGGCAAGCCAGGCAGATGTCAGATCGGGTACCTGGCCAACAGAAGATGCTTCCACGCCTATACCTGAGGACAAAGTCGGGTCAAAAAGGGAAGCCTCTACTCGCTCCGGGGGAAGAAATTCGCCCCCAGGGTGAGGAGAGGTCCCAGAGAGGATGTCCTGATCAACCGCTCCCTTGCGGCCTTCCACACCCGATGAAACGAATGAGGAAGGGGAGGGGGAGTCCTCACCTGAGGGAGAGGCAGCCAGAAGGGGAAGTTTGCTGGGAGTGAGAAACGAACCCGATGGATCAGCCACCACAGGAGTCGTTGGGGGCGTGTTACCATCGGGCAATTCCTTGGCGGGTTTCCTACGCTAGCGTCTCCTCCCTTCAAACTTCCTTCACTGCTCGGGAGACCAGGAACAACACTTCCTAAAAGCAAAGCGCACAAACACACACGTCCCCTGCTAGTGGGGCAGAGGGCGTGTGGGTCCATGTCAATGCTAGATCTAAAAGTATTGCATTTTTTGCCTCCTACCCCAGGACACACACGCTGGGGGTAGGAGGGCTTTAAGGGCTTATCAACATTCATACTTGAACAAAAGGAAAGTTCCCACTAGGAAAAGCTCAACAGTTGGGCAGAGAACGAGAGAAACAATGTCCACAGTCCAAGATGGCCGAAAGCAAATTGGAATGTTTACATCCGGGCAGGTGGGACAGTAGTTAACTGCCTAACCACCTTGTTTGAAAGTTCAACGGCCTTCCAGCCTATACTGAAAGTAATTCCTAATGTAAAGGACCGATGGTTTGTATGTGGTGTTGGAACAAATCAACTATTTAAATGATACCCTAGCCTAACCTATGTTCATGCAACCATCTCCTTTGCATTTAGCCTACCAAACTAGCCTAACATCAAGTGCATGGACTATCCTAGGCTACCCTAGGCTCGGTTATTTTTAGGAAGACTCCAGCCACCTCCCATATTATATTTTACATTTTACTTGGGTAAAACACACCAAACCAAAAAATTTCATCTCAATACATGACCTTCGCAAATGCTTAACAACAGAGAAAAATAATTAATCAAATTATGACTTATGAGGTAAGACAATACCAGCCCCCCACCCCCTCCATAGCTAATATGGCAAAATTGTAACCAGTAAACACCCCTAGGGTACGTCAGGTTGGTATTTTGGTAATTCTAAGCCGGCTGTCCGCGGTGAACTAGACTATGGCAATTGACGTTTTTCTATGTTATTTTACTTGCTTTACAAGAATTTAAAGTAATATTTTGTCGGCCGGCTGTAACTAAGCTGTCATTGACCTTTGAAGACTACGCGACTTGAATTGCCTAACGCAGGGTAGGTCTAAGCCAGCATTCCGCGGCAAACCCCCCACCCCTCCATAGCTAATACGGCAAAATTGTAACCAGTAAACACCCCTAAAAATACCAACATAACTACCCTAGAGGTGTTTACTGGTTACAATTTTGCCGTATTAGCTATGGAGGTGGGGGGGCGAGCTTGCCGCGGAATGCCGGCTTAGACCTACCCTGCGTTAGGTAATTCAAGTCGTGTAGTCTTCAAAGATCAATCACAGTTTAGTTACAACCGGGCGACAAAATATTACTTTAAATTCTTGTAAAGCAAGTAAAATAACATAGAAAAACGTCAATTGCCATAGTCTAGTTCACCGCGGACAGCCGGCTTAGAATTACCGGTATTTTTAGTTTTTTTTAGTGCCTTTACCATTTCCTAGCTATTTTTGTATGAAAAACCCAAAAGGGTTTTTCATGCAAAAATGACTAGCTGGAACCTTCCGAAATGGCTGGCTGGAGTCTAACGAAAAATTACCGGAGGTTCAAATTACCAATGCTTGCCCCTGTCCCCCCTCTCTGCATACTACCCTAGGCCTGGGTTATGCTAAGGGCTGGGCACAAGCAGTAACATCCCCAAGGACCACTGTCTTAGGCTATAAGCTACGCTTGCTTACCTTATCCTGAAGCAGTGAATTAGGATTACATTATCTAAGCATAAAGTAGCATATTGTTACCTCTTCATAGGATGGCGGTGCACCAGATGATTCCGTCATGTCCACATCCCTTAAGTCACCGACTGTGTTATAGGATGTCAAAGGCTGTTCTGTGAGGGAAATGACAGCTTCATTGACATCACCGTTGCTCATCTTGAGGGCCCGTCTGATCGCCCGCACATCGGGGAACCCCATGTTCAGCAACAGGGAAATATTCTCGTCTTCTTGCTCCATTTTGCGGTTGAAATAGCCTTAGGCTTCAGCCAACGATAAGCCAGGCCTAGGCCTAGGGTGGAGAGAGACGGATACCTAACGAAGACTCCGAGAGGTTGAAATGGTTAAAATTGACGGAAAACAAGAAAAAATAAAGGGAGGGAGATAAAATGAGGACAGTGAAAAAGGCATCGTCCTCTTTCTTTCTGTTTAAAACAGCAACAGGTGAAGACAATCCCAGACCAGTTCGTCCACCTCTCACGTGATTATCGTAATACTATAGTCTTTGTACCTGTCATATATTTCTAAATCACTTTTCACCACACAAATCTCCACTGAACCCGAAAAGCTTCGCGAAATGGAAGATTTGAAAATTTTTAGAACGAGAATGAGATAGGAAGTCTCAATGTTTACAACTGCAATGGGTGGCAGCCATCTTCTACGTAAAACAGATAAGAGTGGGAAGAATTTTGAGGCGCTCGAAATATTTTTCCGGGTTTTGAACTTTTTTTTTTTTAAATCTACAGAGCAATTGAAAGTATCAGTAACTTTAACATAGCATTTTTTATCATCTAACTTCTATTACTTAACTCTATTGTGCTTTACGTAATCATATTTCTTCTGGATAATAATGGTATTAATTGTATTATCCTTGATGATGTGTAAAAAAAATTCATTTGCTAGAATTATTGCATATTTTCATACGTTTAATTTATATATTATACAAAATTCGCCTCTAAAACCGTTTTGTGATCAGCCATTTCAACAGTTTCAGAAGTGTTATGAAAGAAATTGCAATGCTACTTTGAGGGGTAGGAATCACGCGAGACGACACGAAAGTTGGCACTTGTGACCAAAACAAATTTTTGCAATTCTCTGAGTAGGGGACCCAGAACACAGTTTTACAGTTCTGAATACCATCGCATACAGCAACCTCTCTATTCGTCTTACTTTAAGATATCTGTAATAATTTAAATGGAAAAGCGACTACGCTTCTTCAGTTCAAAATTTATATTCTCAATGTTAGAAAATTGACCTAAAAGTAAAGGTTACGCAAATATCCTCTCAATGACAATCTTAGTCATTACAGTTCTGGTAAGAACGGCGTGGCTTATTGCCGTTAGTTTTTGCTATGAGCCCAGTAAAACTAACTTTACCAGTGTTCTTTGCTTAGCAGATTTCAGATTCTCCGCAATGTAACTCATCTTAATGTATTACTTTTTTTTTATTAACCATTACTAGCTGTGGTGCATTACACAAATTTTGTCTCTGCAGGGGACGATGAGTCCGGAGGTCCACACCATGCTTCAGACTTCATTTCACATGTTACTCTACTTAGGACAGGTACCCGTGCTGGCATGAGGCCAGCTGACTCTAAACCAAAAACCAAACTACAAAAGAAAAGAACTTTGTTGGAGTGCATCGTCAGTAGACAATGATGTCCTAGACTATAAAACGAATCCCTAGATGGATATTTTCCGATCCAATAATTGCCTAGAAACTAAAATCACAAGCAAACATTCCTTTGAAATGGTGTGTCACTACTTGAACAAAATCTCGAAGATCGACAAAATTCTCTCGATGATTATTAAAAACTCAGAACCTCTTCGATTTGGGACCACCTTGACGTGATGAGGGGGCTCTTGAACCCACGGAGTCTTCCCGGGTTTGAGTCCAAGAGTCCCATAGACCATTATATATATTTCTTTGAATTAAATTTTGTGGAATTTTCCGCTTTTGCTAAAATTTATTGGACCTGATAAACAGGGAAAGATATAACTGGGATTGGGTTTATATCCGGAGCTAAATAGTGGGAACTGTGGTAGGACAATAAGCCGCCCGATAATGCTCGGACCTGAGAGATATCGTCGGAACTATTCTTTAGGGCTGGACCACGGATTCCAGAGGGATCCGGTTCTGGGGATAGGACTCTCGGCATTCTATCCGGTTTGCCCATAACACGATTAGAGTGGGGATGATAGTATTATCGTAATACCTTCGGTCCTAGCAAGCAGGTTTGGCTTACACTTGGGCCACTATAATCGTGTTGTGCCATCCCCTGTGGGGTAGGGTAGGGACGCGAACATTTAGGAGTCAGTTCTCACTTGTGCCTTAGGTGGAAGAATAATCCCCTTGAAAGGATGATGATATCTTTTTAAGGTTTTCAGGTTTTTATTATTATTATTATTATTATTATTATTATTATTATTATTATTATTATTTTACCCCTCTTAAATCTTTCTGTATAAGGATTCGAGTACCCCTGGACCCTCTGCACCCACCTTGGAGATTGAAATTTCTCCAAGTGTTGATGACTTCTCGAAAAATAAATTGACAAACAGCAGTAATAACAAATATCCTGATCCCTCCTGACTCCCCTCCCGTGGACCCTCTAGTCATGCTTCATTGATGACGACTTCAAGCAAGACACCGACTTCTCTGAGAAATCTTCATCCAAAATTAAATCTTCAACACAGCCAGGTTGTGTGAAAAATTTGAGAATGCTCCATATGGAAGACTTCCAGTCTGTTGTGGTTATTATGAAATGACCTCGACAGCTCTGAAATCATTTTGAACTGTTGTAGAAATCAGGATGAACTTTATTGATTTGAATGTAAATGGGAAGCGTGGGTGACCCCTTTAGTAGCCATGATGAGGCTCTAAAGGCTAGTAGTATGATAAGTGCCATACAAATAGGTCAAGCTACAGTACGGGGAGCCTTAACAGACAAAGTTCCCATAGACATGAACGTTTATGTGCCATCCAAATGGGCTCAGGATAAACCAGAGAGAAAGCAGAATGCAGAAATAAGGACTCCTAAACATCCTATTGGGTGGTAGCTTCAGCCAAGGAGGAAAATTATAACTACTATAAATTTTGCAGGTTTCTTCAGAAAAAGGTGGAAGGAATAAAGAGCGGTGATATTTCTCGTTTTGGGAAGAACACCGTTCTTATTCATGCCAAATCCACAACCAAAGCATACATGGTAACCTTATTGGACATAAAAAATGATGAAATGATTACGAAGACAAGCCCCACTTAAGCTTTAGTTATTGGAGAGGAGTACTATTTGATAAAGACCTTTATGACATGACAGAAGAATAAATTCTAGAAATGAGTCCCACTTCAGTTTGTGGAGTGAAAAAGGCAGCTATTGCCAACATGTTCATTTTAACCTTTGTAGACTCTGAAGTACCTTCTCATGTCGTATTTGAAAATGAAAGGGTACGAGTACGTCCTTTCCAGCAAAGACCAATGCAGTGCTATCATTGATTTGAGTTTGGCCACCCATCTAAAAACAGCAAAAATGCTAAAATTTGTATAAACTGCTCTGGTGTCCATCATCATGATGAATGTAACAGAAAAGCAAAATGTGTTAATTGTCAACTGGAACATAAATCCAATAACAAACACTGCGAAATTTACAAATTTGAACTGTCTGCACTAAATAAAGCAATGCAGAGCATATAAGTATCAGTTTTGCAAGAAGACAATTAGGACAACAACCTAGGAGCTAAGCTGAAGTTCTTAAGCCACTACCCCTATCTATCACTAGGGGTGCAGTGGCAGCACCCTCTTTTGTAGCAGGTGCATCAACCCCTGTGGTAGTGGCCCAGCCATCTGGGTCAGGCGCTCGGCCTGTTGAGGCTAGAGCACAAGCCTCCAAGGAGGATAAGATGGTACTTAACCCAACCACCTTGGGATTATCTCAGGCAGAGTCTCTGCTTGATTTAATGAAGACTGAGGAGCAAAAGCACCAGAAGAGGAGACGTTCCCCCTCGTCCTCTCCCCCAATTAAACATGCATCACTTAGTAATAGATACGAAGTACTAAGCTCGATGCAAGAACCCCAGCCTGAATTTAAACAAACTGACAAGAAAGGGAAACAAAATGACACCATAAATCAACAGATAATAAACCAAACCTGTCAAGACCAGTCCTTTCCAAATCATCTCTTGATAATACTCATAAACAAAAGAGAGTAAATGAGAAGGCTCCATTCAAAGGGCCTTCAACCAAGCCCAAAAAATAGTTTTCACGTCAATACTACAATGGAACTGTAGAGGTCTTAGGACTCGAAGTGAAGAGCTGAAGGTACTGCTCCATGACCATAGCCCAGGTATTGTGTGTCTCCAGAAAACTAAGCTTGGAAGCACACAATATAATCCTTGGTTAAAGTACAGTATATATAATTCTCCACCACAATCGGAGATAGAGCTAAGGGAGGTGCAGCAATTATTGCGCATAAGTCGTTGCAACACCCCTTGCTATCAATTAATACTCATCTCCAAGCTGTAGCAGTAACTTTCATTTTAGACAAGCAAATTGCTGTTTGCTCCATCTATGTTCCTCCTGATTTGGATTTCACTTGTAATGATATTCATTTACTGATCAATCAGCTTTCTATTCCTTACCTCCTCCTTGGTGATTTTAATGCTCACAACCCCATATGGGGTGGGAACACGACAGATGCCAATGGTAGGATGTGTGTAGGATATTATGGATGATCATAATATCACTATACTCAATAATGGAGCCATGACTTACCATAACATCTACTTCAATACTTATTCGGCTATCGATCTGAGCTTTTGCTCATCCAGTGTTCACATTGACTATGAATGGTCAGTAAATGAATATCCAGATGGGAGTGACCACTTCCCAATTCATATAAAAACAGTTAAGAATCAGCCCTATGAGTCACCTCCCAAATGGAAGGTAGGTGAAGCAGAATGGAAGAAATTTAGTGAGTTTGTTCTTATGGATAAGGATGTGAAATCATTTCCATCTATCTCGGAGGCATATAATTACTTCAGTGACACCACCATCAACAGTGCATTTGCCTCTATTCCAACAACAAAAGGGAAGCCCTAAAGACCAGCAGTTCCCTGGTGGAACAAAACCTGCAGTAGTATGAGAAAGATCACTAGAAAATGCTACAAAAAGTATAAGAGGAGTGCAACTGCCCAAGACAAAGTTATTTACCAACGTGCTGTGGCCAAGCAAAACAAATATTTTAAAAAAGCAAAAAGAGAGTCATGGATTTACTACATTAATGGCATTAGCTCAAAAACACCATCCAAAATGATTTGGAAGAAAATTAAAGAATTAGATGGCAAGTTTGTCCCTGATCCTCTGCCTACCCTTAAGATAAATGGTGACCTAATCACCCAACCAGAGAGGGTCGCAGAAAAATTAGGAGAACATTTTTCGAGAATATCAAGTAGTGGGGACTATTCTCTAGAATTCCAAGACATTAGAAATGCCCAGATTTCTCTCGATTTAAGTGAAAATAATTTTGAACCATATATTGCAAAATTTACGCTGCAGGAACTCAAAGATGCATTGCAGAACACCAAACCATCAGCCTCTGGTGAAGATAAAATACTTTACGAAATGCTGAAGCATCTCCCAGAAAAGTCAAAGAAATTTCTTTTAGATATAATAAATGAAATCTGGGAAACTGGTAGTATTCCTAAGAGCTGGAAATTATCATTAATCCTCCCTATGAAGAAACCAAACAAGGATCCTGCTTTACCCAGCAGCTACAGACCAATAACTCTCACCAGCTGTGTTTGTAACCTGATGGAAAAGATGATTAACACCAGACTTGTATGGGATTTAGAAACAAATAAATTGCTTTCTCCATTCCACTTCGGCTTTAGGAAAAGTAGGTCTACTTTAGATCCCTTGCTGAGGCTCTCAAACCAAATACAGCAAGGTTTTGCTAAACAGAGCCAAACAATAGGAGTTTTCTTTGATTTGGAAAAGGCATATGACACCACATGGCGTTATGGTATCATAAAAAAGTTGTATAAGATGGGCATTAAAGAAAAAATTATCAGATTTATAAACTCGTTTTTATCAGAAAGATATATAAAGGTAAGAGTTGGGAATCATGTATCACAGCCTTTCTTACAAGAAGAGGGAGTTCCTCAGGGTAGTGTCCTTAGTGTCACCCTCTTTGCTGTTGCCATTAATGGAGTATTAGAAAAGATATCATCACCAGTAAAAGGCTCTTTATTTGTAGATGATTTGGCTCTGCACTGCACAGGACATGAAGCAGCAGGTTCATGCAAAGAGCCATCGATAAAGTAAGCAAGTGGGCTAATGAGCAAGGGTTTCGATTTTCCGAATCTAAAACTTCACTTAAAAGTGAAAGTGAGGAGATCACTAAATATTTAAAAGTAGTATCTAATTTTAATTGGGGTGCTGATAAGAAATCGTTGTTGAGGTTTATAATGCAGTATGTTTATCTAAGTTAGACTATGGCTGCCAAGTATACTCATCTGGTTCAAAGACTAAACTCAAGGAATTGGACGCTGTGCATAACATGGGGCTAAGGATTTGCACTGGAGCTTTTAGAACTTCACCCATTGAAAGTAATCATGTAGACTCCCATCAGCTGCCACTGGACTTGAGGAGGCATGAGCTAGGTCTGAGACACACCATGTGGCTGAAAAGCTAAAAGGAGAATCCTTCTTTTGAGATCTTAAAATAGTGTGACTCAAGTCTTCTTAGACCTAGATCTTCAATACTATTTCAGATCAGACAGCTGGGTGAACTGGAAGATGAAAGTATAAAAACGCAGAAGATCTTACAAGTGAAACATCCTGATATCCCTTCATGGTTTATTCCAGCAATAGATGTCTGCATTAAAGAGACAAAGAAGAAAGATCGTCCGGAAGAGGAAGCCAAAAACAAATTTTTGGAGCATGATGAGAGGCATATAAATGACAGGAAAATCTATACTGACGGATCAAAATCGGAAGACGGGTAGGATGTGCAGTGGTGTATGAGGGGGAATCGTATATAAAAAAAAGTTACCAGACTCCTCATCCATATTCACTGCTGAAGCAACAGCCATAGTTGATGCTTTAAATCTTGCATCTGATAAGAAATTCAAATCCACAGTAATATATAGTGACTCAAGGAGTGTTTTAGAAGCCCTGGGGAAGTTTAACCCTACCCATCCCTTAATTCAAAAGGCTCAGGAATGGCTTTTTTTTTATCTTTCTGTTCGCCACAAATCAGTAACGTTTTGTTGGATTCCTGGGCACACTGGTCTAGAAGGGAACGAACTGGCTGACAGTAATGCAAAGGATGCCGCAAGATGTGATTTCTTAACTAATAAGTTGCCACATTGGGATATGCGTCCAGTTATCAGACGATACATTAGTACAAAATGGCAGCAGAGACAGACTTCCCCGATTTTATCCACAAATAGGAAGTACAGAAACATTAGAAAAAGTATCGATTTTTCGAGTTCGGGTTTTAATCATAACAGAAGATTTGAGATCATCCTAACACGGCTTAGGATCGGCCATACCCGCTTCACTAATAGCTATGTTTTAGAGGGAGCCAGTGCCCCAGTTTGTGCTCACTGTGGTGGTCAGCTATCCGTTGAGCACATGCTGGTGCGCTGTCCTAGATTTAATCGCCTTAGGGCAAAGTACAGTACTTACTAACTGGGAAGACTATTTTAGAAATTTTAAATGATGACGTTGAAGTAGATAACCTTATGAGTTATCTGAAAGAATCTGGTTATCTTTATGAGATATGATTTCAGTATATTTAATAAAGATTTTAGTCATATTTATTCTTATACTAAGTATATATTTTGAATATAAAAGTTTAATATATACTTTTTTTTTGTTGGTTCTAATCTAACATCATTATTAATTTTTTACGTTCATATTTTAACACTGAATTTTACTAGTATATCATCATTCACTTCATTATCAATCATATCATTAATTTGTATATTTCACCTTCATTACGGCGCTGAATAATCCTGATGGGTTCGGACGCTTGGCCTTCAACATTTAAATTTCATAATCAATCAATCATTAAACACTCAGAAGCCACACCAAAATAAATGGCTCTGCCCAGCTCTTTTCTTCCCCTTCTTTCTCGTCTGCTGGCAAGTAAGCTTTCGAAAAGGAAAAATAATCATCTGCCATTTAAAGAGCTCCGCTCCACTACCGCTGATTTTCACGTAACCTTTCCTCAGTCTGATTCAGGGCGTAAGCCTGTCCTGATTCCCAGCAAGCGCGTCCTTGATCTTGCTTATATAGAAGCGAAAGTAGCAGCTTGGGGTCCGAGTTATCCAGATCTGATACCTCGTGACACGTATATAAATGTTAGCACCGTTTGCCTTATAACTAAGGAGTGTTTCTGTTACCAAACTGAGATGCAACCGAACTCTTGAACTGGACCAGTAGGCATATGCATAAAATTCCATGTATACCTTAATATAGTATGTGAATATACATGCACAGATATCTTTATCATATATATATACTGTATATATATATATATATATATATATATATATATATATATATATATATATATATATATATATATATATATACAGTATATATGTATATATATATGTGTGTGTGTCTGTGTATATATGTATGTATGTATATATGTGTGTCTGTGTATGTATGTATGTATGTATATATATATATATATATATATATATATATATATATATATATATATATATATATATAATTCAGTTTATTGGTGACATTGTGCACATATGTGAAGAAAAAGAATTACAGTATAACTACATAATTATTATATATACATACGTGTGTACCTTTTCAGTAATGATAATTTTCACATATGGGATTGGCTTTACAGAAAAACAATTGACCAGGCACTGCCCCATTCACGCAATAACTGCTGAATCAGAGATAAACCCGCTACAGAGCCCTTTGCACTTCACTGACACATGATACACTTTTACTGCAGCCTCGTCGGTAGAACTCCATCCGTCTTGTACAGGTCTCCTGCTTCCTGGATGTTGAGGGACCTTTTCACGCCTCCATCCAACCACTGCCTCAGCCGTGCGTTATGTCCGAGCCAACCTTTCTTTCTCGCACCCAAGACATCCAGTTTATACTCCTTTCGTACAGGTCGATTGTTTATACATGCACAGATGAACATTAACTCTACTTGCATTTATTATGTTTTGGCACATGGCAGACCAAACATCCTTCGTATGTCATCACTTTTCACCCGTCTTCTGACAACTTCGACTCCGGTGGATTTCGGTAAAGATTTGAATTCATCTTATCATAGAATTCTAAAAGACTTGAATATCTATATGTTAATTAAATTCCATTCACGAAATGCAGACATTTCAACCGTCGCTTACAATTTTAAGTGTCTTTTTGTTGCCACAAAAAACTTTACCTGGCATTTACTTCACCAATAAGCGTTCAAAATCATCAAAGGGCCTTTGCAATTAGCCTTTAAATAATCATGCATCGTCTGCAAGTATCGGCCGTTCTACATCTGATTTACACCCTTTCTTCCTATTAAGACGAAAATAAAATAATAAAATAAATAACCAAATCGTGATCTCTCTTTTTCTTTTTATCGATCATTCTTCATTCCCTCTAGAACCAATTCATGAGCTAAATGAACAATAAAGAAAACAAAATCTGTCTTGGCTCAGACGCACTTTTGCACTATGCGATTCATTCTCTCATCTGATCTACATATTTATGAACATGCTTCACTTTCCGCACTGGAATGAATATTTTCCGTTACTACATTACCATTTATGCCAGACATTCTCACTTTGCATTTTTTAAATTCTCTTACTACCATAACCTTTCTCAAAATTTCAATTTCTCTTCGTACCTCTTATTTAGTCATTTCATGACACTCCTTTTCTTCAGGAACCCTATTTCTTGATCTTAGCGCATTTTTCTTCTTTTGCACTAAATTCTCTGTCACCGCGTCTGCTTTGTCTTTCACAGTTGTGTGTCATATGTGTCTATATATGACAGACAACTGTCATATATAGACACTGTAGAAAATCTCATAACCATCTAGCAACAAGCGGAATATGTCTATTTCTTCATAAAGTTGCTCATCCTTTTATGATAAGATTTGGAGAAAAGAAGAATTTTAGATACATACTCCAGCCCCATGGATGATTTAATTTGCTAAGTTTAGGAGAGGATAAGAAACCATTCGCCATGGCTGATAATCGAGCAGAAAACAATTCTTAGGGAAAATGACGAGCTATTTTCACGATGCTTAGTCCACTTTAGGATATATTAATCTGACATGATAAGTGAGCAAGTTCTCCGTTCAGTCACTTTACCTACATACATTCCTATGAAGATTAATTCCGTTCAAGTCTTTCTTCTCCCTAAGAAATTTAGCAATCCACTATTTTATGTCAATTAGCAAAATACACGAAGACAAACGAGACGTAATTACTCATTATTTAACTTAAGCAACATATTTCATCATTAGCAGAATGGCCCCTTCTAGCCTACAAGGAAGTGAATACATGCAAGTATGAATACCCAGCTACATAAAAAGCCTGTTTTTAAAGGAATGCAAAAGATTTGAAATCTTCAACAGAACCTAGTCATTAAAAATGTCTAAAACTTTGAAAATCTTCATTTTTCTATCTGACCCTCAGGCATCCAAGTGGTCCCTTGTAGAACTCTGGACTGACCTGGCCTGCAGGTTCCTTGCTCGCCAATAAAATGCTCAAATGTCCTTGCTTGTAAGATATCCTCTATTGGCCAAATAGATTATGCTGCTCCTAAGATATCTTGGAACTTTTCGAAGTCTAGAAATCCTTAGAGGCTCAAATCATTTCCAAAAAAGTAGGCTGAAATCTAAATGTTAATGAAGTCCATTTAATTGTTTCGAAACTTGCGTTAAGGACTTATGATATTGTCACAGACTAAAGTTCTCGGATATTCGTTTTCATTAAAAATAAAAGATTGTGAAGAAAAAATTCTGATAATGGGTGCGAGTGAGGTTTTTAAAAATATCTTATTATTAACAAATAAAGGAGGACATAGGCGTCGGGTAGCCTTTGACTTAGCAAAGAACATACTAATACCCCCGCACATTGGATTCTTTAGGCTTAACCAGATTGATTATGACAGTTTCAAATAATTTTGTGCTGTTGTTGTTGCAGATTAAACTAACCCCGGTAAGATACAACGAGCCCTTATTCATAACAACGGCCCCTAAGTAAAAATAATTGTTGGAGGTGAGAAAGTGGCTTGGTGTGGACCTATAATCTATGTCAAAAGTTGCAAAAATATGGATAAATGGGTTTTCTGTGTCATATCCAAATTTCTTGCCATCCAGAATATTAGTACAATTATTATGACAAAGGTAAACCTGTAAAAATTTTACGATCTTTTTTCTATTTCCAGCGGAGACTTAATGCATGGGATATCAATTTACGTAAATCATCCGAATTCTGAACATAGGGGGTTAAACAAGCAGGAAATGCGCAAGAGGACCATCTACAATAAAGATTTATCTCTCTCTCTCTCTCCCCCAGGGCCACCCAGAATGTATGCTGCAGAAGTATGGTGTAAACTGTACGCGTATCCAAAACATCATCCGTATAATTAGCACTCGACGGACGACGATCCATGTACCATGTGTACGTACGTGTCAAATAAAAACACATCATAGAGATGTGGTGATAAATAAAACAGCAAAGGAAACCTCTAACACCCAATGAATAACCAATGCGGATCCCCATCACATAAATCATTAGGCTTCTTATGAAAGCCTCTTACTCTTGATGGAAATTAAAGCCGTGACCTTTTTAAACTTACTAATAGGGACCCACTTAAGATTCCACCGTCGAACTTTTTTTTTTTCTAAAGTCATAGATAAGTTTCAGATGGGCCACACGAGGCCTAAGAAACACCAACATAGACCCAACTTTGTTGACTCACCACTTTGTTGATGTCGTAGCTACTACCACGGTCGCTGACGTGAATCATTTATGACTCTGCCCTAGTGGGCAAGTGACTGGGACATTTAGAACGAACTGTGATCGAGGTCATCTCTTGTGGCTCCGCTTAGATCCGTTATGATTCTCATTGATAAATGCAGTTTTTTGAACGTTTATGAAAACTGGAAATAACTCTAAAGTAATACGCAAGGTTACAATTATTCAAACATGGGTTTTGATATTTTTATTGCTGTAATTTCAGTAAAAGGTATAAAATATATATTACGAATATGAATGCTAAATTGCAATATAGTACAATTTGCTTGCAATACGGCAATCAACACAAAATCGCTAAGAATTCGACACTGATTAACCTTTTCGTTTGACCATAATCTACTATTCAAGGATACGAACTTTTACTCTAATATTTCAACTGTGATTGCAGTTTCAAGAGTAGCTCATTGTTACCAATGGCAGCCTATGAGCACCGTTTGTACATAAATGACTGAAAAAAAGAAAAGCTTAACACTTTCAACACAAAGAAATGTTTCCAAAACAGAAGCAAGTACTGAGCGCCGTTTCCTGTTTTTAAATACAAATAATTACTGGTCTCATCAGATACTTTAATACATTTTCGAACGAATGGATTTTCTGCCAAAGACCATTATCATTAAAACCAAGCTTACGTTTAAAGAATATTTACGTTTAAAGAATATTTACCTTTGAAGGATATTTGAGTACACTTAACTGAGATACTAAATCTACCATCATCGTTAGTCTACCCTCAGGTAGGTTGTTTATTATCTCTATGTGTAAATGGATGAGATATATTGTGGCAACACGATTTCTTTCATTGAACATTTCATCTGAACCTTTTTTTTTGTACAACTATAAATAAATATTTTCCTATTCGAGATCAAATTAAGATTTAAGGTTCACTATATTATCAGTCCAACCCCAAACATTTACAGTCCTCAACGTCAATCACATTGCAAAAATACACCTCGCTGTTTCGCATTACCAAAGTTGAAGTGAAAGCAGAGAGAACAGTACAAACGAAAGCAGACCATTTCACATCAGTGGGCTAAACCTGGGAGGGGATCGAACTAAGCGAAATCCTTTCCCGTAGCGCTGCCATTTCGTGCTTGGGCTTTCTCGCTGTTTTTTGTGGGAGGACTTCAAGCTGCCATTAGCTTCCGGAGTGGCTGGGGTTTCTGCGATGTCTGGAGTGACTGGAAATTCTATCTTTTTTGGACGAAGGGGCGTTGATTCCATGACTGGCGTAGGCTCAGGGCTCGGCGATTTTCTCCTAGGGGAAGATGAGCCATTCGTAAGATCAATTACTTTCTTCACCGTGATGGATTTGGTTTGGCTTGACGTTACTGTCCTTGTGATGGCTGGTGTCGGCGGGGGTGTGAAAGTTGGAGATCCGCTGTCGTTTGACTGGATGCTTAGTTTGCTGCTGATCATATGGCAAACCGAAGGAGTGATGAGGGAGCTCCTAAGACCATACAGGCTGAAAATAATGGTAATATAACTTTATGGTGAATTATAAGTTGACAAAAACAGTAACAGGTTAAAAAATAAGAATTATTAATACAGTCCGAGTAGAGATATCTACAGCATTTTTTTTCAGTTTTGCTTCTTTTTAACTGTATGCAAAGGTCAAGTAAATCTAGTAAGAAAATCGGACTAGAGACAGTACCAGATATTCTGCACCAGGGTAAAAAGCAACATCTAAACACTGCTGCCAATAAAGTAATGCTTTCGTGCAAGTCTTTTTACGGTGGTAAAATTTACTTTCCAGAGCATTCAGTATATTCAAGGAACATACTGTACGTAACAAACCCTCGCGTTCATGACTCCCACGCCCATAATAAAAGCAGAAATGACTTAAGCTACATAATCTTAATAGAGGAAGAATCGTTAAAAATCAAAGGCTTTTCATATTAACGACAGTATTATTTGGAGAGAGAGAGAGAGAGAGAGAGAGAGAGAGAGAGAGAGAGAGAGAGAGAGATATCAAACAAAGCACCTGTTATACGTGAAACCGATGGGGACACTTCTGAGGCATAAGACTTCATATTCGTTGGACATGAACTGCTCTCCAAGGACAGTGACTTCACATTGTCCTAAGTCTTGGTTAATCTGCAAATAAGATTTCTGTGTTACTGATATTTCAGTGAGAGTTGTAGATACAGCAAAAGCTAGAATTATATTGAGTGTACACACACACATATATATATACAAAATGCTTTAATATCATGTAATTGTTTCACGTATATATATACCATATTTATATATATATATATATATATATATATATCACTTTTATATATATATATATATATATATATATATGCAGGTTTTCACAAGTTGTGTAAGGTAACGTGAAATTTTAAGATCCAGTGGTACACACTAACAAGTCCTCAGGTTTACCAGTTTATTATTCACCCATACTTTCAAATGGAAAATTACAAACAAAAAATGGCTTCATACCCCTACCCAGCAATACGAGTCTAGAGAACTGCATTTTTTACATGCTTTTATTCAATTTGACTTCTGGGTCTGTCTGTCCGTCATCAAATCTTGTAACTCAAGTCTCGACAGTGTTTCATTTATTGATCCGATGGACTTGAAATTTTGCATGGTTACTTTTAGTTTTCAATCCCGGTGACAATACAACACATATTCTACATGGTCAGTAGGTCAGTAGTGACCTCTAGTGACCCTACAGTGACCTCTCCCAGTATCTCAGGATTTGTATGAAACTCCAGATTTTTCACAACTTATTTGACTCGTTTGAATGAGTTAATAACTCTATGCATTTTTCAAACCTTCTTTAGCTCGACAGTATATCAATTTCATTAGCTACAATCACAAATCGGTACAATTTCTGTCAAAACTAAAAAGTGTAAAATAAAAAAAAATTATATAAATTTTCTTAAAACTCTACAAAAATAAAAGTATATCAATTTATTAGCTACAAACATGGAAGGATATAAAACACTACAAAAAATATATATATATATATATATATATATATATATATATATATATATATATTATATATATATATATATATATATATATATATATATATATATATATATATATATATATCTTTTCTTCTAGCATTTCCTTTAATGTTTGGGGTCCACGCTTTTATTTTTGTAGACACGAATAATTGTAAAAAAATCCTGGGCTCAAAATATTATTTTTTACTTTTTAGTGCATTTTAATAAAAGCGTGTTTTATTAGAAATCTAAATGATTTTTCAAACTCACCACATTTGCTATGACCCAAGACTTCGCCCAATTCTGCCTGAGGGCAGGAACAGTTTGAACGTTCTCCTTCAACGGTTAAGTTATTTCGTATTTACCAACTACGTCTAATAAACCCAACAACTTCAGAATGCATTTAAAAACGCGAGAATCTAATAAAGGTTAGCCGTTCACTGCGCTACTTTTGAATTGCGAGTTAATACATCATAAGTATTCAGCTTGCTAGGTGGGTGTCAGAGAATATATTGGAGCGTCATTAGAGATTAGTATTCTGGTGGTAATCACAACCTTGCACTGAATACATAATTCATTAATATGGTTTCGTTGTCCGGAAAGAAATTGATTTTGTATTATGTAGCTATTAACATGGTACCGCTTTTTTTTCAGATGGCTGTTTGACTCAAGAAGTTTCTGGTGGTATGAGTAAGTCTAAACTTTAGACTTTTGAAGTCGACCAAACTCAGGTTGATTTGCTGGTTTACACTAAGTATTAAAATGGCAAGGTAATAAAGTGAATAAGGGGCCTAGTGTATAGACCTCTGGACTCGATTATCCAAACTCAACCGGAGATGCATTGATATCTTTGGATTTACTTTATGACGGCTAGTGATTATTATCATTACTTTTTGTTTTATACTACTGGCTACCACCAAAAATTTGTTGAAAATCTGTGGTGTGACTTATAAGCTAAAGCAAATTGTATATTATCTTTTGTATGAAGTAAAATTAGAAGAAATCAGTGTCACTGCTACAAAACTTAAATATTAAAAAAAAGTAGGTCACTGAACTGTTCATTTGAAGCTGCTTCATGTGATATGTATGTATGATGTGTGCCGTTACTATTAGATTAAGAGCAGAAAGAAACAAGTGACGCATCTCATTTTGATCTTTATTAATAGAAAACTGTAAAACTAAGGAAAGTAAACCAACAACAACTAATAAAGTGGTGCTTTCTTCTTACCCGTCCACAAAGGAGTCTTCCGCCACAGTTGAACCGCCCAACGTACAACGCATCTCCGTCACTGGTAAAACCACATTGGATGGCGCCAGTGGAAATGTTGCCATCCTTCTGTGGAACCCAGTCGAACTGAATACTGGAACCTCTCGTCAGCACCTAGAAAATGGTACCTTACGACTTCAGTAGTAGTTATGTTTATATTACAGAAATCATAATAAAATATTCACATGGGTTTAGGAATTGAATACCGCATCATATTTATTAAACCGAGAAAACTTTTTTTTAACGTAACGTACGATGAGATAAGAACTGAAATGGTAAACAAAACTTTCTGACAACCTCAGCAGAAAACTTACGAATGGAACCAAATGGTGAGACTACTTAGCCACATCCCGAGACTCTCAAGGGAGCCGCATGGGGCAAGTAAAAGCCGAGGAAGTCGAACAGCCACGCGGGGAGAGCAAAGGAATCCGGTGAAAAGTGAGTGACCGAAAGCAATGCAGCCGTGGCAGAAGGGATCCACAGTTCCGTGTACAGTACAACACATCGCAAGTCGCCACCACCAGAGGACCGACTCGTATACCTCCAACCCACGAAATATATTACTATAATTATAGCTACCCAAAGGTGTAGTTTCGAAAAGCATTAAACTTCTGAGTTTAACATACATACATACGTACATATACATACATACACACAAACACACACATACATACATACACACACACACACACACACACATATATATGTATATATATATATATATATATATATATATATATATATATATATATATATATATATATATATATATATATATATAGCAGCTTGAATCTGAGCTAGAGTTTAAAATGAACATAGTTGCAAACGGTGTGAACTCATCACTTTTCATCGCTATGACTCTTTCGTGGCACTGTCCAAATTTTAACCACGCCCATTTCAGCTTTTAGATGGTTTTGTTTGGTTCTCCACTTAACAAAATATAAGAATGTCAAATAGAGAATAAATGTCATGGACTCCATTCATAAATATAATGAATTTATAGAAAATTTATTGCTGAAGGTTTCTGGGAATTACGGAAAAGTCTGCAATATAGGGAGAGAGATGAGGACCACTCAATTGCAAAAGTGAACTGAAATAATAGTCGATAAGTAAAAGTAACAAAAGTATGGAAAATAAAATAAGTACAGAGAGCAATATGGGTGAGTTTCGAGGGGAAGGAGCGCCGATGCATATGCCGCATGTTCATTTGTATATATAATCGATTTAAAATTAACAGATTATTATGCGATGGGAGAATGATTCCGTAAATGTGCTGAAATGAAAACCTATCCCTCATCCAGATCCTAAATGATATACATGCCACAACATTCTTTAGTTTGAACTTCTCAGACTTGTAAGCTGAACTAAGTTTCCCAATTACTAACGACCACAGTTAGGAAAACGTACACTTTCTCATTTCATATACATGTCAGAGAGCCTCATGTTCATTCAAAGGTTGAAAACTCGCTCACTCTGTTTTCTTAACCTTGTGTTTTTTTTTATCTTAGAGCATAGGCCTACTGCAAAGATTTCTACACCACTCCAGTTCTGGTAACAGGGAAGTGCGACAAACTCACATAATAATCGTCCTCTGGTTTATTTTCATCATTGATGACACAGCTTTTCGTCTTGTGGTCAAAGACACCCGGATGGAATCCTTCGTTTGTAGGCCTGAACCTCTTTTCCGCTGAGTCTACGTCGAGGCGTTTAAACGCCCCGGCAACGACAGGCGAGTCAAAATCATTGCTAACGGGGACGAATTGTCTTGCTCCCGTGTTAGGATGCGTCTTCTTCCATTGCAGTCCTAGAATCGGAGGAAATATAATAAGAATTATTATTATTATTATTATTATTATTATTATTATTATTATTATTATTCAATACGACCTTACATTAAGATGGGATAATTTAAAAAGGCCAATACCAACTATGTGTTTCTAAAGGAGAGAATCTTCACATATAGAAAAGTAAACAGTAGGGGCATAAACAGATGACAAACCGCGAACACATAAAAACTAATTAACAAAATATTTAAACATACAAACCAACACTCTGGGAGATAAATATCCGGGGATGGGTGGAGGAATGTAGTCATCCATGCAAGTGCAGAACATTCCAGTAATGGCAAAACAAAGGAAGCATGTAATAATAATACCACCATGCCTTTAGATATAGAAGCCTTACGAGCAATATCAAGTTGTCTGGCAGTATTGTAAGATATCTTTGAGTCCACCGAAAAATAAAAGCCTGGAGTCGAGAACAAAATGACTACTGAAATATTCAAGATAACTGAATAGGGTGTTATTTAATTTTTAGTAAATCACAGAGTTGGAGCATAGTACGAGCTGTGCAAGGTCTTGTTTCCTTGGATTTTAGCTTCATACTCCATAAACTACACCACATATTGACTCGCTCTGCATTACTACTAAGGTAAGTTGAGTAACTTGATTTTACATCTGGAAAGACCGAATAACAGCAGCTACTGTTTTGTCATGTTTACTGTACTTCATTTCGAAGATCAGTTATCAGGTAATTTACAAAGAGTAAAATTAACAAAGGTACTAGAATACCAGGGGATACCAGGCATAATCATTCTAGACTCATCGAAACGCTTTCTTCAACAACTCTGCTAATGTTAACCTGAGAAACAGGATGAGAGTAAGTGCATAAAATCATATATTTAAGTTACAGAGTTTATTCAATAGAACATTATGAAAAACTAAGCCGATTGCAGCGTTTGAGTCAGCTCGAAAAAATTTGAATTCATCTCCTCTCCCCTAGGCTTTCAAGAAAACCTTTTTACATAAGCAAGAAGACTGACGGACTAAATACATCATTGTCCAGTGGACGTCGTCCGCAAGGTAAAAACGGAAAGGAATACAGTTCCACCTTTCACTTGAAGGATAGCGGTAGAATGAATTAAAACAGAGGCTGGCTGAGAAAGAATTCCATAGCTTAAGTGGATAAAGTTATTAACTTTAGAAATAATAGTATCATGCACTTGTGAAGCTTCTCTGGAAAACATAAAAGAAACGTTTTCTGTTGGTCAGACATTCTCTGGGGAAATAAAGTTAGAAATTATTAAAAGACTTACATTGAAATAAAAAAAAAAATCTTTCTTATTCAATTAGAAAACATATGGAAATTCTTGAGAGCATCGGTTTATCTATCAGGATGTGGAGTCAGTCTCTCTCTCTCTCTCTCTCTCTCTCTCTCTCTCTCTCTTGCAAGACCGTTGCAACTCTAAAGACGAACAACGGTCGACCACTGCTATCATCACAACAGACTAAATCAACAGCCTAAACCTCCACGTGAGGGCAGCTCTTTAATAAGATCATCCTGCTGATGTTCCGAATGACGTCACTGCCTGATCTGTCTCTTCAAGAAGAAGTGAAGCACGCCCGTCAGTTAATCTTGACCTTTGAAAGAAAAATATCACTGTACTGTTGGAGGATCTTGAGATCGTATGTCCACTATGATTATGATTCATCGCCGTTGGACGGGATCCTAGAGTATCCATAGAAGAGTGGAGTGGTATGTTAATAGATAAAAAGGTGGAGTGCAAAAAAATCAAACCGGTATTTGTGGTGTCATCATATGATTTCGGTTAGTATATTCTTCTTATCGCCAAATTATTTTTGAGTTAATTGTCCCATTATGTAGTAAGTAAAAATAAATATATCACCGACACTAGATGCTAGACAAGTTCATTCGAAGAGCTATACAGCTTACCGAGCTAAAAAAAAAAAAAAATCTCATAAACCAATAAATAACGTTTATACATGCATATTACCTAGGTGACAAAACTTTCACGTAAGATGTGTGTCACTCAAATTAACGAGGAAACCAAGCAGAGAGAGAGAGAGAGAGAGAGAGAGAGAGAGAGAGAGAGAGAGAGAGAGAGAGAGAGCAGGACACATTAGATTTCCGCCCTCCACACCCCATTACTTCACCGGTATTTATAGCAACATAGCGCAAGTACTGAAAGGAAGTTTAATCTGTAGTCAAGAGCATTTGTTTTAATTTAAAAGTATCAGATTTGTGATTTTGAGAACTCGAAGTAATACAGAACATTATTCAACAAGAAAAACGGGTTTATTTCACCATATGGAATATTTGCGCGCAGCGTTCAGTTCCACATTTATTCGTTCAAGGGATAATTTCTTTCGTTCCTTTTTCTCAGTGGAGTCGTAATATTACGGCGTCGAGAATATCATTAACTATTTTTAAGAGGATTTACGGGGATGCAGGTATTATCAAACGCCATTTTATTTGAAGAGATTTATTCAGTGGTGCATGCTTTTCGGAACCAGTCAAGATGCCATGGTATCAGCCGCTTTGTTTTTCGTTTTTTTAAATAACATGAATATCAGATCAACATACGTAGCTTCAAATGAATGATTAGTTATTTATTCTCTTTTTTTAGGTACACATAATTATACAATCATATAAATATATGTACTATATATATACACACGTGCGTGTATGTATATATATAAAAACTGAATGCAGATATTTTTCTTCAGTCGTGTAACGTCAAGGCAGAAAAGACACTCGCGCCTCCATATTAGTAAATCAATATCGACACGGGGATAGATGTTGTAGTCCTATAGACAATGACACCACATAGTGGTTAAAGACAACATGACATCATATGCGGTTAGACGCTGAATACTAAGCAGCAATGAGTAGGCAGATTCAGTTCGTTCAAACACCTATAGAATAAGCTACTATGTAATGTAAAGAGAATATCATGCGTGGGCTGGGGATGTCTGATAAAATAACTTGTTGCTGAAATGACAAGACAAAACTTATCAGCCAAATTTCCCCGTAAAGTCAGGTGAGAATGGGATGTTATCACACTCATGAGAAGAGCGGCTAATGAAACCAAATACGTGGCAGACCAGTTAGTTTATTATGAGTACTGTCGTTATATATGATGTGCTATCCAAAATAATATACCTGTATAACTTGCTGAACAGTCTCACACAGAACAAAATGTCTATACGTGAGGAAATAGGAAAATAAGATAGCTGATAGAAATAAGTACAGTACTATCATAAATTAGTGATGAAAATAACAAATACATGCATACACACACACACACACACACACACACACACACACATATATATATATATATATACATATATATATATATATATATATATATATATATATATATATATATATATAATTTATATTCTTAAAGGGGTGGCTCCAAAATGTGTTACCCTGATGATTTTACAAAAGCTTACTGGTTGCACTTTGGGGATGCGAAAGATACCTTACATTTTCAGAAAACGAGGTGCCAGTTTCTAGACAAATGCATGCCACTCTAAGTTGAAAAGTAAAATTTTAGCAAACTTG
>NC_089744.1:39654098-39736598 GCF_040412425.1 Macrobrachium rosenbergii
CTAATGAAAAAAACAGATGTCAGAGACAAAATGAACGTAGTAGCAATTTTTATATACTGTATATAAATAGATGAAAAGGAATGTGACTGTTATGTGCCAAATATTCTTTCCTGCAGCCATATTTTAAAATGAAAATCCATCGGGTCAACTCGTAAGAAACATTTCGTAGAATTTCCCATATATAATGATAATAAAGTACTATTCATGCTTTAGGAAGATTTTAAATGCCAAGGAAATTTTATTATAGTAAATGATCAATAGTCCACATAATGAAATTCCAGACATTTTGTAAAGTTGGTATGATCCAAATTTAACATTTATAAATCTAGATGTCAATAAACAACAGGATTATCATTTTACTGTGGTTAAATCTGGTATTAAAATAAAAGTCCACCTTTCTCCATACGAGTACAGACATTCAAGGCAAAATCGTAATATCCTTGAATATGAATCTCCCGCTTCTTTATACAGCGCAATCGTAAATTTAACACCAACAAGTACAATAGTTTTGAATAAATACCTTCAAACATAAACGGACCTGCCTATCGAAATGGAAATATGTGCAGTGTTTATAAACAATGTAGGGACGGGTGAAATAGTTCTAAAAGCTATTATCATTAACGCATGAAAAAGCTTACCTATCGAATATGATAGAAACAGACAGATGGCTCTAAACACAGAAATATCATAACAGAAACAGGCGTGTCTATTCCGCATTTCCAAATATGTTAGAAAGTGGAACAATCATTCTGAATAAAACTGAAGCATATTAGTAGGCTCTTCCATCAAGGGGGTCAGAGGCTGGTAATAACCTACCAGCGAGAGCTGTTGGAGCTGTAAATGTTATCGCCATATGAGCAAGAAAAGCAGAAAGCCTTGACATGAAGTCTTGGGTCGACAAAGTATAAGAACTTTCTAAAGATGTCAGAAGGCAAATACTCGTATAGCAGTCATTTGTCTGGGGTTACTCTAAAACAACATCAACAACAACGACAATAGGCTAATAACAATAATAATAATGTAGCTAAAATAATTTTCAAACATAACAACAACCGCAGTTAATGATAACAGTTACGATAGTGATACTGACCGCCATGACGCTAATGGAAGTTTTGTCTTAATATCTACTGTATGTACTGCAGAAAAAAATAAAGTTCTTTTTTTGTTCCCTCTTTTTTTCTTTTTTAGTAGTAACTAAATTTACTAGCTCCATAGGAGAGGCTAACGAGGAGAGATGAATTTCAACTTATTTTATCAGATTAGATATAAAGATATAATATATATATATATATATATATATATATATATATATATATATATATATATATATATATATATTTATATATATATATATATATATATATATATATATGTATGTATGTATGTACGTGAGTGTGTGCGTGCGTGCGTGCACGCATGTTTATGCACAATGAGAGATCAATAGATATGTGTATACACACACACACACACACACACAGAGTCTGTAAAGTAGGAGTACATCAATATTACGTTTAAAACAGTAATTTCGATAAAGTAAATGTTTTTTTTTTCCACTGTGTCTCGGTTTGATCACTAAACTATTGCTGTTCAATGGGTTTGCGTGCCTCAGTTAATGTTCAAGTTAGTCTTTCAGTATGATGAAACTTTTTAATGAAAATAAGCTTCTGGATCGTAAAGAAGAGATAATCACATATGTAAATGAATATGACTAAACAAGTGTCCAGCAGCTGTGTATAAACTGTGTCATATAACTGAATGTCTTAAAATCTTATTTATACTTAAATAAAAATGTCTTTGTATCTTTAAAAATCCAGGACAGTATTTAGTGATTAGGATAATTAAAAATAATATTGTAAGTAATATTGACAATAATAATTGGATTTCAGGGTTGTTAATGGAATGTCAAAATTTATTCGTATAAGCAAACATTTTTATCATTCAAAATACTCTGATTAAACCAAAAGTGTCTATGACATCTGCCTGAGATGATGGCTTTGAAATTTCACATACCGTGTCTTTGCGATAGCGAGATTTTAGAAGTCAAAATAAGTTTTACACGTATTCACGCATTAAACATTTTCGCAGTTATGCATCGACAAGACTCATCACAGTATGAACAGTTCCCTAACAGCAACGACCGTCGACAATCTCCAATATTCGAAAAGCACTACCAGAATTAGTTGTTAGATAATAAAAACACTCCCAGAATGACAGAGTAGATGCATTATAGCAAAATCAACAACTTAAAAGTTTTGAATCTATCTCGTACTTACCCAGCATGGTGTGTCTCGCGAACTGGCAAAGAAATCTAAATACAAGTGTAGTTTACTTGAAGAAACTGCGGGCAATACTGAAGCCAGGTCTCCATCAGTTTCGGAGTAAACTTAGTTTCCTCGATAAGTCTTCAACTCCTCCCACAATGTCTCACGCCCACTAAACTCCCGATCGGTAAACACAACAGGCAAGATCATGTCAACTCTAAACTTGCAGATGACGTCACAAGTTGTGCAACCCACGCGGAGCCAACACTGCTCAGGAGAGCAACGAGAATCGAGTGTTCTGTTCTACCATGTGGGATGAGAGTACTCTCTATTCCGGCACGGCTGTTCCTGTCTTTATTGTTATGATTGATCTTGGACTAGTTAGTGGTTTTGCAAAATTGACGGTCAGTTGAATTACTTGTCATGTGGTATTTTCATTCAGTTCCTAGTTTGTACTTCTCTGCATCTCGAAAAAGAAGCGTGCAAAACATCGCACAACGTAAGCGCTCTTAACATAGCCCAATATGAAAAATAATATCACACAAAATAGCTGAATACATAAATATTCATGTCAGCATTTTGTTTCCATTTTCACGTAATTTCATTTCATATACAATAGTGAAAAATGTAGTGATTTGTAAAGGAATTCAAAATTTATACCATTGTGGGGAAGTAGCAAAAGCTCGAAGGTTAACTTTATTTGAGGCGCTATACATAGGTTAAATTTCTTTAAAAGTTTTCAGCGCATGCCTATAATCTGGAAAAGATGGTAAGACCGATATGAACGAAGAATTCAATTAAATAGTTCGACCAGTAGTATAATATTAACTTTTCGAAACGACCTGAGACTCCCGTAAGAAAAAAGAAATCAAAATTTAGCTTAGAATTCCAAGATGCTCAACAAAACGAATGCAATTAAACTTAATCCTCATAAAAATCGATTAAACCTCGATATCTGGTAGGACACATACACGGATGCATGTAAACAATGAACAAATGAAAACGAAAACATGAGTCATTCGTGTGAAAATCAATACAGGATTAGTATTCCGTAATAGACATATTGCCAATCAGCTACAGAACAAAGCATTAATTTCGAAACAAAATGGTACAACACCTCCAATAAATTCGCTCCACATGTCAGGGTATTTTCGTTTTCTTTTAAAGAACATTAGGGGTTTTCAAAATGAATATGGAGTAACAAATATGAATTAAAGTTCAAACCGAAACTGAATTTAGTAGAAATAATACATAATATTTTTTCATGTGATACAATAAATATAAAATATATATGTATGATATAATATAATATATATATATATATATATATATATATATATATATATATATATATATATATATAATATAACTAATACACACACACACACACACACACACACATATATATATATATATATATATATATATATATATATATATATATATATATATATATATATATATATATCTTATAAAGTAGTTTTGACAGATTTTGTCAACACCGTTCTCAGGAGGTAAGTTCATCAGACACTGTATATGATGGAAAAAAATTGTGATTCGGGCGAGATCTATGAATCTTTTACAAACATTTGCTACCACTACTCAAAGAGTGAAGACGTTCAGGGAATCTTGTAAAACTCAGATTACATGGCACACTTCTGCTGCCAGCCTGCAAGGTTGAGAGAACTGCGCATCTTGTCCGTAGCTTCAAGCCAAAATGGTTCCTTAGGCTTTCGCCCCGCTTAGGTATGTATATGCAAAGTATCTATAGGGGAAAGAAAATGATGGAGTTATAAGATAATTTTTCAGTGGCTGAAGCTAAAAAATATATTCATTCCTGGGCGCACACTTTGTTACCGGTACAACAGCATTCCTATTTTGATCATGCTTGCAGCAAGTCGTTTATTATGTTAACCTTGTTCCATCAAGGTTTACTATTATTAGAAGAATCCCTTTTAAGACTATTTACACCTGTAGATTTTCTTTCACATATATTACATGTATATAGTACTAGCATGGCAATGAAAATGAGTTAAATTTTATAAGCGAAGATTCTTCAAATCTCTTGAAGATTTAGAATAAGCTTACCGAAGAACTTACGTACCAGCGGTTCAGTCGCCCTTGTGAAAACATTACTTGCCTCGGAATCTAGGCCAGAATGCGCTGGTCGAAACCATCTAGCTTGGAAGAGGTACAGGTTCCTTTGAGCGACCTGCAAGGAGACCAACTTGGAGAAAAATATAAAGGAGCGCCAATTTCTACAAGAGTAAAGATCTGTAGGTGGTGACTGACTGACGAGCTCTGTTGCTGGTATGCAGAGAGAAACCAAGAAAAATTTTCTTAACTTACCTTCATCATCGAGGGGTGGTCTTGTGATACTAATGAATTCCCAGTTACATTTCTTAAGTTTGAGAACTTGTCAAATAGGAGCCATCTATGATGAAGAAGTTTTTTGCTTAAAATAAGAGATGAATAACCAGTAGTTCCAGTCCCCCTCAAGAGGAATGTTGTTCTGGAAACGTATAAAATTCAAGAACTTTAGAGTAAGCACTCATAGAATTTGTAACGTGTTTGGATTGATGCAAGGTTTAAGAGAAGGTTTATACTATTACTTTTATATCTTGTTCATTTCATTCACTGGATCTCTGCGTGCTCTGAGCGTGCCGTGAGTAGAGAGGCACTCACAATTCCGAATCATGAAACTTACTTGAATGCAACTAGCGCACAGCTTCCTCATAAAACTCAGGGTAGGAGGTGGAAAATGGCAGCTACACCCAGAGGCTTCTGTGAAAACTCGAAAGACGATCGCCACACTGGGAGGGGCCGCAAGGTGTCAAATCGTTGTTATTTCTGTGAACTTTTACAAACAGCAAATTTGAAAATCTTGAGAGGTCAAATACTATATCCTGTAAAACGTTACTTATATATATATATATATATATATATATATATATATATATATATATATATATATATATATATATATATATATGTGTGTGTGTGTGTGTGTGTGTGTGTGTGTGTGTGTGTGAAATGTAAGACACAATCAAATACATATTATAACACTTCTTACTCATTAAAAATATATCCGTATAAAACATTAGAACTTTAGTTCCACCACTGCGACTTGCTCTCTAAAATGAGTATTGGAAGTTGGACGAAAGTTCTAAGTTTTGTACATACCGGTATACATTGTTATAACATGTATTATATTGTGGCTCTATTCATTTTTGAGAAGTATGACATACACGCACATTTACTGTATGTATGTATTTATATATATATATATATATATATATATATATATATATATATATATATATATATATATATATATATATATATATATATATATATATATATATAAAAGTACCTGGTTATTACACAAATAATAAGACCAAAAAAGTTACCTCACTTCAGCCAGACACTTGTAACTTCATAGCAAAAATATTAAGACTGAATACTCTAAAGGTACAGTGATCCCTTAAAACTTAACACTTGAAAATTCTATCTAAATTTACCAAGTTACAGGTGAGGTAACAACTGATAAGCTATGAACAGACTAAGGGAAAAGGGCATCACTCCAACAAATACTATAATTGTTTCCCTGGTTCTATTTCACCTAGATAAGTTTCAGGTGAACAAACAGATATATCACTGACCTTGTAAACACACACAAATATCTCTAATCACTGGTGGTCAAAATGAAACACTGCACTTTTTAAAACTTTAAACAGACAAATTTATTTCTAAGTTCAAAAGTTATAAGCAGACTTCACAGTCTCACAAAGATTCACTGTTACTTGACAACAGTGTAAGATTTACGTATTTCTTAACCAAACTTAAGTCACAAAACTTTAATTTATCATGAAATCACTTTAATTAAGTAAAATTCAAACCATTAACTTTCACTCAAGTTTTAGATACAAATATGAACATTTGCAATTAGCCTAAGTGTTCACTAAAATATTATTAAATGGGAATCAATACAGGTACGCACTGAAAAATAATACTGCAAATTAACACCGACAAAACTCTAAGTAATCACCAACACAGATCTTTGGTTAACATTGTGAAATTACACACACAGACATATAAGAATGAAATATGCAAAAATTGGAAATATACCAACAGCAATTTCACTGAGACAAAATGTGATTAAAGATTATATCAATCTCTCAAAAGATTACCTTCACTTTAAAAAAAAAAAAAGGCTAAACTCACGTCTTTCTCAAACTTACTCAAAGATAACACTTCAATTTTCACAATTACAATACAAGAAAATAAGCACATTACCTTACTCCTTTGGTAATATATATAAACACAATGCTTGAAGAACACAAATATTTTAGTACCATACACAAATATACATTTCGTGGGAGAGCTTTATAAAACTTACATGTTTTTTAGGAGAGCAACCAATTTTTACCCTTCTATGATTTGAGAGAGAGAGAGAGAGAGAGAGAGAGAGAGAGAGAGAGAGAGAGAGGGGGATTTCCTGTGTCTTTGAGATCTCTTAGCAGACTAACCCTGTTAGTCCAGTAATCTGGATTTTATCCTCAAACTAAGTTTCCAATTAGCCACTTCAAATCTTAGAATAACTTGAGCCCCTTTCTCCCACATCCAAGAACACAGAATACACAAAGAATACACAGAACACCTTATTCTACAAACAGAATACTGAATACTCACAGTATTCCAAGGCTCAGAAAAAAACATGCCAGAGCCCTTATCTGTATGACTGACATTTCCTGCCCTTTAGGCTGGACACCTGGGTAAATAGAAATAAATTTGGAATGTTCTGGCTCAAAAAGCCCTGTCAACTTGTTAGACCATCTCTCCTCAGATTATGGAACACATAATAAGGCATAGAGAAAATTAATAATTACAGAACAGGCATACATGATAAACATGTAACAAGCATTCAGCCGAGAATTGTCATCTTGTCAAGATAGGCAAAGTGGCCCTCCCTTTGGATCCATGCAGCTGTGTACACAGGAATGGGGTTATCTGATAATGTTTCAAAATATCTCTCTCTCTCCACAGCATTTAAACTTTAACTTCCACAAACACAGTGCGTTATGAACATGAATGAGTATACATTACAAAGTCACCTCAATACATATGAAATAGCTGAAAATTATATCAAAATACAAAACACAAGAGACACCTGTAAGAAATAAAGACATCTCAAAATCATAGACATCAAATCAAAACATACACATAATCTCATATTATAATATATATTATATATATATATATATATATATATATATATATATATATATATATATATATATATATATATATATATATATATATATATATATGTATATATATATATATATATATATATATATAGTAGTCTTGGTAGCAAGACATCTCAGCTTTAGGACAAAACAAAGAGAATGAGCCAAAACATTTAGTAACTTATAACTTCACTGTGCTGGAGTCATCATCCTAAAATCAACGTTTCAAACGTAACTCTTTTACATTTTAAGTACTCATAAAGTATTTGCAATGTAATAAAAAAAATTACAGGGACACTAATAATGTTAAAACTTCCGGAGAAAGCTGGAAGAGTCTAGATTTGAAACGAGTTGTAATGTTCTTGTGTGTATATGGATTCTGCTAATTATATTTCGTTTCGTTTTCAAAAGTACCTGCAAATAAAGGTTTCAGCGTGTTCGAAATCCATTATGACGAAGGACAAAGACCTTTGCTACGGCTTCCAGTTTTAAAACTAACTCCTCATGATCATGAAATCTGAAATAAGGAGTTTTAATAGAAGAACCAACATACACTAGGTGACACTGGACGTTTATGTTTTTATACAGTTTCTGATTCATAAGAAAGTGGTAATTTTTCTTAGTTTGTACTTGCAGAAAATCACTGAAGAGGTGGTTTATGGAAAATATTCATCATCTTTGGCCTAAATAGTTTTTGAGGTGGAATATACATTGTTTGAAAAGATTCAGTTTGTTACAAATAACCTTTTAGTAAAACTGCTGTCACCGAAGAAATTTTTCAAGATAATATTTCCATATGAAATCATTCTTACATTTCCCAAAAAGCTCGAAAAAATGGCGTAAAACCATTGAAGTATTAGTTAATAATATAAAAATTTTAAAATATTTATACCGTGTACCGAGAAAATTCTCCAAACCAGTAAATGATAGTTTTCTAGAGATCGTCATATTAATATCATTACTTTGTCGAGAAACGAGCACATCTAAAAATGCTAACTTGTTTTGTTCAAATTCAGTAATGAAATTTATCTTAGATTTTGAATATCAGTAGGTTAGAAACTCTCAAATACCTAAAAAGGTTCGTCCGCATAACGACGATAAGATTTAGGTTTAAAACCAATGGGGCATTGTTTTAAACATTTTGACGATAGAGATCCCGCTGCTGGTCAGTTTATTTGTTCACAATATTTCCTATCAAATAGAAAACAGATGATATTAACAACCACTTCAATCAATCTTTTAAATTGAAGTCACCAAAACTTTGATTGTTATCGTACATGTTGGATGCTGAAGTATTGACAGTTTCACTGTTCAGAAAGCCGTTGTGAAAAGAGAAAACGTTTACACGGATCATAAGATTATTGTCCTGCAATTTCATACCTTTCAGTTCATCGAAAAAGTCATGGGAATTATTTATTGTGAAGTCATGCTTGACATGTATATTTATATGAGGAATTATATTTTAAACTAATTTATAATTATGGGCCTTGAATGCTGGAAGAGCTTCCAACTTGTCACCTTCCGCTTTGCATTTCTATGTACAGTATTTTACATGGAATTCAATTGACATTCAAGCTTTCAAAATTACCTGTCCGACGGAGTAGCAATGGCTGATGGATGTATATCAGTCAGGCAAAAAATCAACAAGAGCTTCTCATTCTGGAAACACTGAATATCAAAGAACTTGTTTCATCACTAAATTCCCAAACTACACCTGTTCCTTTGATTTTATCTTAATTTGTTGTTATTCTCTGTTGTCTTCAAATGACTACGTTTTTAGTGAGGTTTTAGCTTTTGTGCTGACGTGTCAGCCTTGTTTGCTTTTACTTTTTGTGTGTTTGTATTTAAGTGCGCATCTGTTTTTTAGTAGCATTCGTTAAAATTTGGTATTGGTTCTTTTGTTACTGATTTTGCGTTGTGTTCCTTATGTGTTTGGATTTAAATATGAATAATGTATACGTAAATTTTGTGATTTTTAATTATTCTCATTTCCTAAAATTCTTCTTGTTTTTTTTTTTTTTTTCATCGTAATAGCTCCTATCTGGAATTTCCCTGATGATGTGATAACGTAATCACGAAATGTTGGAATAAAGCACTATTATGAACATCTTCATACTCCTGCCTTTATATGTATATATGTATATATATATATATATATATATATATATATATATATATATATATATATATATATATATATATATATATATATATTTGCAGCAGTAGCTTATGGTTGTGTTTTTATTATTTTTTTCTATAATACTTGATAAGAAAATTATTCTAGTTTTAGATAAAAGAAAATGGTGTGTCAGGTAGAACAGCAGATTACTCTGCTTCTCTGCCGAACAGAAAGAATGACTTATTCGGATACGGAAATGTAGTCCTCTGTTCTCTTACGCACGGCGTATTTTGTGTTTGTTTGCCTGTTTTTCCTAGATTATTTCTACGTTTGACGTCGACTGTACTCTTCATACGGCACTAAGAAAGAAATCAGATGTAAGTAATGATAACAATACCTTGTTGTAGGTATATATTATTCAGAGTTTACAAACAAAGTCATAAAGAATACAATCATTCTTTTTTTTTTACTCCGGTGAATGATGTTTATAAATTTTTTTCATAAATTTCTGCCTCGCTCACCGCCATCCGCCCCCAACCCCGTTTCCCTCTCTGGTAAATTACGGGTTTTTCCTTTTGAATCAGAAAATTCGAATAATGATTCCGCCTAACGCCTCTCAACCCAACCGTTGCCCCTCCCACTTTGCCCACGGAATTCCGTTGAGGTGGCTGCAGCCGACAACAGTTCCCGAGCTGACGAACTTTTAAAACTTTGTTTCCTAACCCTCTTTGGGCTGCCCCAAATCTATCTCTAGAAAGATGTCCTGCCCAGTCACGATCTGGAGAAAATCCGATTAGATTAATGTACAGTTATGATGTCAAAGATCCCTCTGTTCAGAGCATAGTTACGTCGTTTTGAAAGTTATTTTTTAAACTATACTTGTACATTGTAATAGTAATGGTCTGTTTAGATACGTATCTTTTTTAAAATGCGTAGCAAGGAATTTTCTTTTCGGGGCCCAAATAATCAGGAGTGATGCGTACAAGAGAACTGGTGCAAGGGCCTTAAGAGGTACTAGATAAATTTTAAAATTATATAAATAGTGTGATGAATATAGTAGTATAACAAGCAAAAATAAACAACATAGGCTACATAATAAATGTGATGATGTATTACTGAGGTTTCAGAAAATCCCGTACTTGCTTCCAGGAAATATTTAATATATGCATTTATATATGTAATATATATATATATATATATATATATATATATATATATATATATATATATATATATATATATATATATATATATATATATATATGTATGTGTGTGTGTGTTTGTAGATTAAAACCAAAGTACATTACTGCAGTACAGTTTTAATCCCTCCCTCTTTCTCTCTGTCATTCTGGCTGTCTGTCTATCTCTGTCTCTCTCATAGTGCTGCGTTATCTCTGCCGTTTGGGATCATATTATTTTCAACTAGTGCTTCTTTTCACTGATATGGGCTATTTTGGCTTAAGATGTGGTGTGCTTGTGGAAAGCGTGCAGTCAACCTATGAATTTGGATGATTTGTCGTTAATGCCTCACTTTTTTAAAATTACCAAATTTGAAATAATTATCAATAAGTTATCATGAGAGAAACAGTTCTAATGATTAAAGTATTTGGGTTAGAAGGACAAGAAAGGCAGAAATGTCACAGATCCTTAACTTTGACTTAAAATTGTGCAATCTTGCTGTCAGTACACCTCACGCGGCACACCGTAAACATTACTTAAGGTTCTTTGCAGTGAACCCTCGGCCTCTAGCTGCAACCTCTTTCATTCCTTTTACTGTACCTCCGTTCATATTCTCTTTCTTCTGTCTTAGCTTCCACCCTCTCCAAACAATTCTTTCACACACACACACACACACATATATATATATATATATATATATATATATATATATATATATATATATATATATATATATATATATATATATATATATGTTTGTGTGCATATATATACATATACATATATACATTTTTTCAACCTTTATACTCTCAATTTCCCTTTCAGCGCTGAATGACCTTAGGTCCCAATGCTTTGTATTCAGCCTAAATTCTGTATTCCATACCATTCCACTATTGTGCTAAATTATTTTTTAAAAATCCGTTTGATTTATGACGGGGCTGTTTAACCGAATTAATGCGTCATCCAAAGGATCCTGAATTCATGGGAAGTCAAAAAAATAAAACACCCACACACACACACACGCACAAAACCTCTCAGTTAAGTTATAGACATACACACCAAAATCCAGGTTTGTTGTTAGAGATCTTTCTATCTGCCCTGAATTTCTTTGCATTCTTGAGTAACTTATTTTCTGTGCAATATCAGTTTTTGAAAGGATTCGTCTCTAAACATTTCTTGACGCACCTATGAAAGGAGAAATGGTTAAGATATATATATATATATATATATATATATATATATATATATATATATATATATATATATATATATAATATATATATATAAAGGCATACAGCAGGGTTCACAAAACACATCAAAAGTCCATAGTAATTTATTCATAAGAGACGTTTCACGCATGTACTACGTGCACCTTCAATCTACAAATATAACAAAGTTCGTTAAAATTTACAAAAAAAACTATTTTAAAAATACAGTTAAGAGAGAAAAAATGACTTACAAAAATTAAAATTTTATATATATATATATATATGTATATATGATATATGTATTTGTATATATATGTATATATGTACATATGTAATTTTTCACTCCATTTACCTGTAGAATGGAGGGATGTTCCACTGTATATTTAACTAGCTGACCAGCCCAGCGCTGCCTGGGAAAACTCTGAATGACAACCAATAAACTCACTCTCTCTATCCAGCTCTCCCTCACTCTTTCCCTCTTTCTCCTCCCTTACATCCCCTCTACTCTCTCTCTTTCACTTCCTCTCCCTCTCACTCTCTTCTTCTTCTCTCTCTCTCTCTCTCTCCAACTCCCCCTCAGTCTTTCCCTCTTTCTCCTCCTCAACACCCTCTCTCTCACTTCCTCTCCCTCTCACTCTCTCCCTATCCTGTTAAGATAGTTGCTTCAATTACATTGCCCAGCATTTTTGACATTTTATATTTCACCCCTTCTTACCCCCATTCCTATCCGGGCTGAACTTGGACTTATAGGGCATCGGGAGTGTCACTATCTCAGCAGCCTCGAAAACTATGGATTAGACACTAGTATCATCATTTCCTGACATTTTATTTTTCACCCCTCCTCACGCCCTCTTCCTAACGGGGCTGAATTTGGACTGAATTTGGGAGTGTCACTATTCATCTCAGCAACCTCGAAAACTATAGATTAGACACTGTAAAGACATCAGACGTCTCTTCATTTCGCATCAATCACGTTCATGCATCACACTTATTAACATGTCAAGAATCTCATGTAAATATTCATATGTAGAATTTCCTGACTTTTCCGCCGTTATATATTTTATCATTGTATGTAGGTTATGTCTCTTAAAATAGCCATTTGTTTGACTGTCAGCAAACAGAAATTGCTCAGAGTGTGGGTCACGGCAACTGGAGGTTGGGCACTACGTTTCCGTCCGTACTCTGCCATGTATACCTGAGCCCAGGTGAATAAATCAGTTAATAACCGGTTCAACCTTTTTGTCCTCACAACACTAATATCTGTTATTTTTGGTTATTTTTACATGTCACCCCCTTCACACCCCACCCCCTTTGGTGTCAGTGATGTCTTACCCCCACAGTATTTTTTTTCCAGATATTAAGTTATTATGTATACAGAAATGAGGTATGATAAACCCGTAGAGTAGAACCAGTTCCGTTTCAGGGAAGCCCTTCCCAACCCCACCCCCTTTGGTGCTAGTGATGTTTTACTGCCACAGTATTCTTTTCCAGATAGTAAGTCATATGTATACCAAGTTTGGTTGAAATTGCTTGATGCATTTCAGGGTCATGCTGGAACATACACACTCACATGCGCACACACACACATACATCCATTTTGATTTATGTAGATAGAAGACATAGACCTGATGACAGTGATCAGTTAATGACTGAAACAGCTGCCGGCATAAGAGTAGACAAATGGAGCAACATAGCAATAAATTTTGTCTTTTTCTTTAGGACTTCAGCCATAAGGATAAGACATATAGGAGATTGGAGAAATGTTGCCTTAGAATAGTCGATGCCATTTGTGCACTGATATTTAACAAGAATATGTTGTAGACTATATATAAATACATATATATGTGTGTGTTCATTTCCATATATATATATATATATATATATATATATATATATATATATATATATATATATATATATATATATATATATATATATATATATATATATATATATATATGACTATGAAAACCGCCTGACTGTATTCGTTATTTCATTCATATACTTGCCAGTAAAGGGAAACACTTTGGTCTCTGAAATTTGGTAATAACTTTCTACCTTTTGGCGTTTTTTGGGCTCCTGTCCTGTTATTATATATATATATATATATATATATATATATATATATATATATATATATATATATATATATATATATATATATACTGTATATATATGTATGTGTGTATAAATCTATATGTGTGTGTGTATAAATCTATATATAGAGAGAGAGAGAGAGAGAGAGAGAAAGAGAGATCTGACAGAGACCCCTCTCCTTAATATTAGCACACAGTACACACTAAGAAGACGTGAGGTTTGTTGCTATACCTTTTAAATGCGTTGCTATCTATCCCTCCCTTGAAGAGCTAAGAATAACGACTAGCGTAATCCCTCCTTTAAGATCTCTGGAGTTTTTTTCTTTTGGCAGTTTTTGGAGATAGTATATAGTATGGCAAAACTTCTAAACTCTTTGTTTTCAATGAAATGCACAATCAACAAATGTGTTGTCATTTCATAGAGATCACTGATATTGACCTTTCCGAAAAGAATGATCGCTCTTGTATTCTGTCCATGCAAGTTAGGAAACCGAATGAGGCTCTTATGAACGGCATAAAAATTCTGTTAATTGCTTGTAAAAGAAAGCATCTCTGTTAACTGGTTGTAAAAGACAGCATGTTTATAAATCTCACCCTTTCTCCTACCGCGCTTTACTTTTTCCCGCCCGAACTTGGGCGTCTTCTTTCTTCCTCTCCCAGCCGGGCTGCTACCTCAATTCTTCGTGTAGATTGTTATAACTTCTCCCGTTCAGAGGCAAACTTTAGTTTCATCACCTTACAGTTTTTAATTTTTCTCTCTGACTGAGTTCAGTTAAAGCATTAGGCTGAACTTCACATGAACAAATTGTTAAAAGACTTTGCACTCCGTAACATGTCATTCTTGGAGTGAACAATTTTATATCTTAAGTCTTAAATCTGTTTTGTATATACAGTATTTATCAATTATGTAAACCTACCGCATTCTCAAGAGAGGTACTTCAGATACTCCTTGCACTCTTATTACTAGTCAAATGTCACTGGCTACTTCATGCACAAGAGCCCTTGCTAGCATAAGGTCACTCAGTCAGCTATCACAAACGAGAAGGCAAGTTCATGTTCGGAACTAGACAAAAAATAACGGGCGTGCGTTTAAATAAAAAAAAAAATATATATATATAATATATATATATATATATATATATATATATATATATATACATATATATATATATATATATATATATATATATATATATATATATATATATATATATATATATATATATATATATATATATATATATATATATATATATATATAGGGATAACGGCACCAGAAGCGACGAGGGGTTTTGAAAATAAGATCAGTTGTATTATCATTTATTCACTAAGAAGACATTTTAGTTTTGCGCCAGCTGATAAGTTAATTTAAATTGCCGTTTTCTTCCAAACGTCGTAAAGAAATTAACATTGACATCAAAGTTTATTTATACCTTGGATGTCAAAACAAAGGGAACATAATTTTATTTAACTATATCGTCTTCAGGTAGAGAGAGAGAGAGAGAGAGAGAGAGAGAGAGAGAGAGAGAGAGAGAGAGAGAGAGATTATTTATAAAAAAAACTCTCAAACTTCTAACGTATATTTACACGACTCAAAGTATTTTAATGTTGAAAACAAAGGGTGATTTGTGAAATTCGTCCTTCACAAAATAACAATTACTATTTCATATTAATAATTATTTGGTTACACTTCAGAGAGAAAATAGGGATGCAATTGTTATCCTCTCGATCTCTCTCTCTCGTCTGGTAACGTGATGTTCTTCATATAACTGGCGTTGGTTACTGCCCCTATCAATGCTGTCCAGGTGTATGAGAATTCTTCCCCTTACCCACATGATTCCTATTAATAAATACAGGTATTCCGGAATGGAACTTAAGAAAAGTGTGACATACAGCATTTAAATTTTATAAAACGTGTGAACAATAATAAACAAGTAAAAAAATGCGCCGAAGTTTCTTCGGCGCAATCTAGTTTTCTGTACAGCGTATAATCAAGGACACAGAAAATAGATCTAGCCTATCTGTTGGTGGTCTCGGTATAATGCTGTATGAACAGCGGCCCATGAAACTTTAACCACGGTCCGATGGTGGCCTGGTCCTATAGCCTATCGTTGCCAGACGTACGATTATGGCTAATTTTAACCTTAAATAAAATAAAAAATACCGAGGATAGAGGGCTGCAATTTGGTATGTTTATGATCTGAGGGTGGTTGTTGTTTCAGATTTAGCTGGCCTTGTGCCAGCACGGGCTCTTGCTCCTAGAGCAGCCAGTAAATGATGTTGAGTGATCAACATACCAATTTGCAGCCATCTAGTCTCAGTAGTTTTTAAGATCTGAGGGCGGACAGAAAAAGTGCGGACGGACAGACAAAGCCGGCGCAACAGTTTTCTTTTACAGAAAACTAAGAATCCGAAAAAACAAACTTCAGTAAGTTTGATCTTCTAAATATTAGGTCTATGAAACTGACATGTTCGTTCCTCTTTCAAGGCACCTCACCTGCTTCTCTCTTCCTTCCACATATGACTACTAGGGACACTACCTCTGCTTCTTTCCCTATCTCCTCCGTCTCTTTCTTCCCCATGTGAAAACGCCGATTGTCATCACCCTTGCTTCCCTTCCCATCTGTAGCAGTTCGTCCATCCTCACGTAAAAACTATAGAAGGTTCTCCCTTTTCTTTTCTCCCTACCTCTTGCGTTCCTTTCACCGCCCTTGCCTCTCTCCCTTCCCCTAATGTTTCTTCCATCTACATACAAAGGGGAAGATACAAAATGTTTGTGCTCGGAAGAAATAACCAGAGAGAACCATAGAAATAACTGAAAACTTGGAACATTTCTTACCTTACTGTCTGGCATGTGGTAACATTAGAAACAGATGTAGATCCGTGCAGCAGCCATATTAAGAAAATAAAGAAGAAATGATAGCTGACATCCTTCATTTTGCAAATCCAACGAAAGAAGAAACTGAAAACAGGAAGGAATTTATAAAAAGAGACAATTAAGTTAAGCGAACACAGAGGAGGAATAGAACTAGCAAAGGAGAAGTTTCAAAGGTAGTTCCCATATACTACTACTATCACCAATACTGGTACTACGCAAAATCCGTTGAATCCGCGGCTATTTTAATTACAATGCATATGTTGCGTTGAAGGTTAACGTCGCAATTAGAAGATTATTAGAATTCAAACTGAACCAGGTCATGCTATTTTACAAACGTAAGTAGGTCATATCGGGATGGGTTGATGTCAAAATGTACGTTATTTTGAAATGTCAATGTAGCTTACTGAAGGCGGGGTTCAATGTAGGGTTGACTTTTTCTGTAGTATTTTGGTTGCTTGTCAAGAGTTTACTCTTGTTTTTTGTCAGTCGACTGTAATTAACCTCAGAACTTATTATGTTTTTGTACGTCCTATGCTGGCGATCCTGGAATGTTATCGTCCATGCTCAGTGTTTTGGGCCTAGGGGAACTTTTGGTAACAAGTGGCTTCCTTCACGGGGCGGAGGGGGACCCCCCTTGTAAGTAACACGGCCTACTAGGTTAGGTTAGGTTCCTTTTATAATAGATTTCCTTTGTCAATCCCCTGAACATATGGCTCCCTAATGACTCGTATTCGCGGACCCATTCCATACAGTCCATGCAGAGCTAGCCTAGGTCCCAATACTTAGGAATACCATAAAATCTTGGAAGTAGACTGTGCAATGGTATTTTTTATTTTTTTGCCAAAAATAACATTTTTAATGATAATTACATTGGTTTTCAAGTGATTCCTGCCTTATTTCTAAGTAAGAGCTCTGCACGGACAAATTAAGTAGGAAATTGGTTTTTCCTGTACTTTTAGTGTTGCTGATGAAGGAAGTGGTGTTATTTATTGTTGGTCAATTATTGTTACTCTCATGTCTATCCAACATGGTTGGGGACCCTTTGGAATGTAGGGTTTTGGAAATGTTGAAAGATAAACCGTTGTTGTTATGGAACAGTTATGTGCATTCCCAAGTCATCAGGGAGCCATATGTTTAAGAAGGGATTGGCTAAGGAAACCTGTTATAAAAGGAACTATACTCACTTAATGTACCCTAACCTAACCTAGCAGGCCGTGTTACTTAGTGGGGGGGACTCCGACCTCCTGTTGAAGGAAATTCCAGTGGTCCCGACACGATATAGTATACAAACCGTCGGTCCTTTACATTAGGATTGTTCCAACACAATATACAAACCCTCGGTCCTATACATTAGGATTACTTTCATGCATAGGCTGGAAACGGTTGTTGAACTTCAAACAAGGTGGTTAGGCAGTTAACTACCATCCAGGAGGTGGGAGCACCGCCTGCCTGGATGTAAACATTCCAATTTGCTTTCGGCTGTCGTGGGATGTGGATGTTGTTCTTTGCTCTGCCTGACTGCCCTTCAGCTCTTTGGTGGGAAATTTCCTTTTTTTTTGAGAATGAATGTTGATAAACCTTCTAAACCCTCCTATCCCCAGTGTGTGTGTCCTGGGGTAGGAGGTAAGAAATGTAATACCTTTCGTTCTAGCGTCGACACGGACCCACACACCTTTTGCCCAACTTGCAGGGGATGTGTGTGTTTGCGCTACGCTCCTTGTAGCGAGTGTTGTTCCTGGTCTCCCAAGCAATGGAAGAGGTTCGAAGGGAGGTTATGCTACCGTCAGAAGCCGGCCAAGGAATCCTCCGAGGGTAACACGCCCCCGACGACTCCAGTGGTGGCTAATGTGTCGGGTTTGTTTCTCCCTCCCTACGAACTTCCCCTGCTTGCTCCCTTTCCCCTTCCTCATTCGTTTTGTCGGGTGTGGAAGGGCGTGGGGGCCTGGTTGATCAGGACATCCTCTGCGGGGTCTCTTCTCGTGCTGGGGGAAAAATTTTTTCCCCAGAGTGAGCAGAGACTTCCCAGTTTAACCCGACTGTTTCCTAAGGTTTAGGGGTGGATACGGACCAGGTATCAGACTTATCCTCGGCCTGGTTACACTTGGGTCTACCTGGCGTTCCGTCATTGGAGGGCCTGGTGTCTCATCTGTCTGGTGCTCCAGTAACAACTCATTCGGCTACCGCTACCACCACCACGACTGTCACCATGTCTGCTTTGCGAAGCTGCCTGTGTCGGTGGCTTCACACCTGGATACTCAGGTTTTGGCTGCTCCTGCCTCTCACCATCCTGTGCCGCTGCCTTCTGGGTTCCTGGCCCTGCTCTCACGACCTGAGCCCTCCTATATGGTGATGTTGTCGGTGCTGTATATGACTTTGCCTACTCCTGTTGCTGACCCTGGCCCGTTTATGACTATGGTTCCGGCTCCTCGCTTCCCTGTCTCTCAGCCCGGCTTGACTACTGACATGCCTCCCATGCCTTTGACCCTGGCCCAGCCCGGACTGGCTGCTCGCGGGCCACCTGTGCCATCATCCCTGGCTGACGCCCCTGCCCCGGTAACTGCTGGCCCGAGCACCGTCTACGCTGCCTGGGTTGCGCCTGCTGCTGTTACCCCCCCGGTTGCTCCTGACTCTTTGGCTGCTCCTGCATGGTGTGGGGACCTGACTTCAATCCTGAGGAAGATGGCGAAGAAGAAGTCGAAGAAGAGATCGAGAAAGGTGTTGTCGTCTTTGTCTTCGTCTGCTACCTCTTCTTCCTCTTCTCCTTCTGAGGCTACCCAGCCAAGGAAGAAGAAGAAGGCCTCTCCCCCCCCCAAGAAGTCTCGCACTGAGACCTCTAAGGGACTGCCTCCTTCCACAGGGAAGGCAGTGGGATCTCTCGCCGGCTCTTTCTGATCCATGGATCAGGGAACCGCTGCTCTGGCCCCATGGTCAGTCACACTGGGAGCCAAGGGCATGCAGACCACGGTCCGCACTCCCCCTGCTGTGCTGAAGAAACCTGCTTCTGAGGCCAGCGGGTCCACGTCGGACACTCATGCGCAAGTCGCTCCAAGTACCCCGGTTTCCAAGTAGACCCAGGTACCCCAGTCTGGTACTGGAGAAACCTCTCGCCGTACAGACCCGGGTGTGGGGCGAGAGAAAGAGTCCGGGCATGCAGGTGCCCCGACTCTTCCTGCTGGTACTTCTTTGAGTGCTGAGCCAGGTCCCCGGGAAAGTGCTTCGGTCCCTCGGGTCCGAACACCTGGAGAAGCAGAGAAGAGGTCCCCTGCTCAGTCTTCCCGAGAGGCTACGGCCTCGAAGAAGACTGGGGCGCGTCTAGAGAACAGCGCAAGCTCACGCCAGCCAGCTGCGCGTTCGACTCCTCCCAGTCCCCAGCCACGTCTGTGCAGCCAGCCTGGCTTGGGGGAGGTGAGCGCGCGGCTCGACTCACCCGAGCCATTCCACTCTCTTTGGGAGACTGCTTTGCCTAGGTGTAAGCAGTCTCCTCGACCCGGGCTGCCGTTACCATCGCGGGTTGGTGACTGCTCCTGGCCCGCTGCCCCTGTTGGTTCTGCCAGCAAGGCCAGTGGGAGCGCCCGATCCTCCTCGCCTGTCCCCTCTACCTCCTGGGCTCCTTCCAAGGGGCACGAGTTGGACAGGAAGAACTCTGGCGACTTTTCTCCCCAGAGTTCTACCTCGGGCGTATGTACAGGCAGTCCCCGGTTTATGACGGTGGTTCTGTTCTGTTCTTGCGCCGCGTCGTAAACCGAAAATCGTCGTAAACTGGAACAACGGCATATGACGCCAGAAAAATGTATAAAAATTTGAAACAAAAGTTATGAACGCCTTACTTTTAATCCTTTGGGCATGCTGCATGTTGTTTCTTGATGTTTTACCTACATTTGTTCCGACACAATATACAAACCCTTGGTCCTTTACATTAGGGATTACTTTCAGGCGTAGGCTGGAAACGGCCGTTGAACTTCAAACAAGGTGATTAGGCAGTTAACTACTGTCCGGGAGGCGGGAGTACCGCCTGCCCGGATGTGAACATTCCAATTTGCTTTCGGCCGTCGTAGCGCTCGGACGTTGTTCTTCGTCGCTCTCTGCCTGACAGTTGTACTTCTTTTTTGGTGGGAAATTCTTTCTTTGCTTTCATTATCATGGAGAAATCAGCTAAACCCTCCTATCCCCAGCGTGTGTGTCCCGGGGTAGGGGGCTAGAAATGCAATTCATTTAGATCTCGAGTCGACGTGGACCCACACGCCCTCTGTACATCTTGCAGGGGACGTGTGTGTTCACGCGACGATCCCTGTAGTGAGTGTTGTTCGGTGTTGTTCGTGGTCCTCCAAGCAATGGGGCAAGTTCGAAGGGAGGAGATGTTACCGTCGTAAGCCTACCAAGGAGTCGTCCGAGGGAAATACACCCCCGACAACTCCATTGGTGGCGAATGTGTCGAGCTCATTTCTCCCTCCCGGCGAACTTCCCCTGCTTGCTCCCTCTCCCTCGGGTGAGGACTCCCCCTCCCCTTCCTCTTACGTTTCATCATTTGTGGAAGGGTGCGGGGGAGAGTTGGACCGCGACATCCTCTCTGAAGTCTCTTCCCGTTCCGGAGGGGAGTTTTTTCCTCCGGAGCGAGTAGAGGCTTTGTGTACTGACCCGACTTTTGCTTCAGGTCCCGGACTGGATAGCCAGACACTGATTCCAAGCTCATCCTGGCTATACCTGGGCCTACCTAGCTCGTCACTAGAGGGATTGGCTCCCCCCCCTCCAGTCACAACCCACTCGGCAATGACAGTCACCACTACATCCGTCACCATTTCGAGGTTTGCCCAGATGCTTGGGTGTCGGCGTCACCTGTTGTTCCGCTGCCTCCCGGCTTCATGGCTTCCATTCACGCGTGCTGGCCCTGCCTACATGGTGACGTCATCATACCCTTATGTGACTGTCGCTGCCCCAGTTGCTGACCCTGGCCTGTCTTCGAATGCTGTTCCTCGTCTCACTTTCCAGCCCAGCCCTTCGTCTGCTTCCATCCCCATTCCATCGACCCTGGCGCGGCCCGACTTAAATCTTCACGCGGGAGGGGCGGCGCCTGCATTCCCGGCCCCGCCCACTTTTGTTCCTGGCCGACGCGCGGCTCTCTCTACCCAGGCAAATGCTGGCTCGAGCTCCGCGGTCGTTGCCCGGGATGTGCCTTCTGCTGCAGCCCCTCCTGCTGTTCCTGAGTCTGCGGCCTCGCTTTCCTGGCTTGGGGACTTGACGGTGTTCCTGAAGCAGAGGGTGAAGAAGAAGAAGAAGAGGTCTAGGAAGGTGTCATCGTCTTCATTTTCATCTTCGTCATCATCGTCGTCTTCGTCTGCTGCTTCTTCCGCTTCTCCTTCCGAGGCTTTGCAGCCGAAGAAGAAGTCTGCCTCTCCTCCCCCCCCTAAGAAATCTCGCACCGAGACTTCTAAGGGTCTGCCTCCTTCCACAGGGAAGGCAGTGGGATCTCTCGTCGGCTCTTCCTGATCCTCGGATCAGGGAACCGCTGCCCCGGCCTCCGGGCCAGGGGCACCAGGAGCCAAGGGCGTGCAGACCAAGGTCGGCACTCCCCCCGCTGTGCCTAAGAAACTTCCTGCATCTAAGGCCAGCGAGTCGCGCCGGACACTCGTTCGCGAGTTGCTCAGTACCGGGTCCCCAAGGAGACCGGGTACCCCAGTCTGATACGGGAGAAACTTCTCACTGTACAGACCAGGGCGTGGGGCGAGAGAAAGAGCCAGGGCATGCAGGTGCTCCGTCTCTTCCTGCTGGCACTCCTTCAGGTGCCAAGTCAGGTTCCCGGGATAGTGCTTCAGCCCGCTGGGCCGAACGCAAGGAGAGGTAGGGAAGAAGTCCCCTACTCAGTCTTCCCGAGAGGCTCCTGCCTCGAAGAAGACTGGGGGCGCCCAGAGGACAGCGCGCAGCTCGCGCCAGTCAGCCGTGCGTTCGACTCCTCCCAGTCCCCGGCCACGTCCGCATGGCCAGCCTGGCTTGGGGAGGCGGTGCGCGGCTTCGGCTCGCGAGCCGCTCCGCTCTCCTCAGGAGATCGCTTCACCTGGGCTGAAGCAGTCTCCTCGACCCGGGGGCTCCTCATCACCACGGGTTGGTGACCGCTCTCGGCCCACTGCCTCTGCTGGTTCTGCCAGTAAAGCCAGTGGGAGAGCCCGATCTTCCTCGCCTGTCCCCTCCACCCCTTCTGTTTCTTCCAGGGGCCACGAGTCGGAGAGGAGGAACTCTGGGGAGTGTTCTCCTTAGAGTTCTACTGCGTGGGGGTACGCACCTGGCTCGGTTCTTGGCTCGACCAGGTCCTACGCCCGCGTAGTTCAGGAAGATCCACGGGGATATGCCGAGGTTCTCCCTCCTGCAGGGAGAGTAGTTCGGGAGGACCGCACTGGAAGGACTCGAGGGTCCTCTGCCCCAGGATGCGGACACCCCCGAAATACAGAGGACTTTTGCGGAGGTTATCGCGCTGATTTGTCAGCACAACGACCTCGGGGAAGGGACCACGGCCTCGTCTATGGATCGTCCGTCGCACCTCGAATCCTTCTGGGGACCCAAGAAGGAACCCAAGGCTTCGGTGGGGCTGCCGTGGTCCACGCTTGCCAAGGGGGTACTCGACCAGGTGAACAGTCTTGTGTCTGGGCAAGACAGTTCACTTTGTTGGAGCCCATCGGACAAGCTTTTTCCTTCTCCTCTGCCTCGTCAGAAGCGTTTCTACGCTCCAGTGGAAGGGGTGTTGCTGACCAAACAGGTTGACCCGGACCTGACTCGTTTGGATCTGGGTCTGTCGTTGCAGCAATTGACTGCAGAGAGCATATCTCTCTCTCAGCAAGAAGCTGCAACCCTGGAAGCCACCGCCATGGCGGCCTTCCAAGTAGTCTCCTGGCTCAATCTGTGGTCATTCACAGTATCGAAGGTAGCTGCTTCCTCAGGCGCTATTGTACCTGGGGAGGACTCCGCCTTTGGGAGACTGTGCCAGTCTGGGGGTAGGGCTATTTCCTACCTTGCCACCAGACTGCAAACCTGTGGGCAAACCTTGTGCTAAAGCGAAGGGATGCCGTTCTCTCTCGCTTTGCCAGGTCTGTAGGTCCCGAGTCAGCTATCGCCCTTCGGAATGGACCGTTGCTGGGTTCCTCCTCTCTCTTCCCTAGAGAGTTGGTGGACGCTGTGGTGGACAAGCGCCGTGCCGATGACAGCGACTGACTTGTTCACCAGGCAGTGGCCAAGACCTCCGGGTCTTCGCACCCCACTGCGGCCAGGTCTTTGGGCCAGGCTGGCACTTCCTCGGCCCCTAAGAAGTCCCAGTCTTCAAAGGGGTCCCGAGGAAACACCCAGCCTTCTTCTGCCCCGAGAATGGGGGGTCCATCCCGCCCTTTTCAGCCTACTTTCCACGATGGAAACAGCGCAAACTGTGCTGGCCTCCATCAGGGAGAACGACTTCATGCTTATGGTGGACTTGAGGGATGCGTATTTCCAGATACCCATCCATCCGTCCTCGTGCAAGTACCTCCTCTTTGTCCTCGGGGAGCCGGTCTTCCAATTCAGGGCACTTTGCTTCGGGCTCTCAACCGCTCCCCAGGTGTTCACGTGAGTATTCTCTCTCGTGTCAGCTTGGGCCCACTCGTACGGGATACGTCTACTGAGGTATCTCGACGACTGGCTAGTCCTGGCGAGCTCTCGCTCGCAGTTGCTACAGGACAGGGATAGCTCCTCGAGTTTTGCTGGGATCTAGGGATCGTGGTAAATCTGGAGAAGTCAGATCTCACTCCCAAGCAGAGGACAAAGTACCTGGGCATGCTGATAGATACGGTGGCAGCGAAAGTCTTTCCCTTAGACTCTCGTATCAGCAAGTTCAGGCAGGCAGCACAGCTGTTCCTGTCACGGCAGGAGCAACCAGCTCGACAATGGCAAGTCGTCATCGGTCACCTGTCGTCGTTGGAGAAACTAGTACCTCACGGGCGTCTTCACCTGCGATCTCTCCAGTGGAGACTAAAGGAGTATTGGTTCCAGTCCCAAGACCCCCAGTCCTTCCTCATTCCTCTTTCTGAGGAGGTGAGAAAGGACCTTCACTGGTGGTTAGACAACAGGAACCTCTTGATAGGAGTATCCCTGCATACTCCCCCTCCGGACATGCTTCTGTTCTCGGACGCATCGACCAAGGGATGGGGCGCACACCTGGAGGAGTTGCTGACTTCGGGAGTGTGGCACCGAGACGACGAGCACCTTCACATCAACATCCTAGAAAAAAGGTGGCCTTCCTGGCCCTCCAAGAGTTCCGGGATCGAGTGATGGGACACTCTGTGGTACTGATGAGCGACAGTACCACGGTAGTGGCATACGTCAACAAGCAGGGGGGAATGGTGTCCCACTAGCTTCATCAGTTGACGATGCAGGTGCACGAGTGGGCCGTGGCTCACTTGGTAGAGCTGTCAGCCAGGTACATTCCAGGCAAGAGGAATGTCGTGGCAGACAAGCTCAGCCGCCAGAGCCAGGTGGTAGGGACCGAATGGTCCCTCCATCAGGAAGTAGTGGAAAGGCTGTTCGACCTGTGGGGGCGCCCAGCCATCGATCTGTTTGCCACCCGGCACAACAGAAAACTCCAGGTCTTCTGTTCTGTCGTGCCGCACCCATGGGCCGCTGCGGAGGACGCGTTCCAACACCCGTTGGACAATCTTGACGCTTACGCCTTTCCCCCATTCTGCCTGATTCGCGAGTGATCAACCGAGTGATGATCACCCCGAATCTCAGAATGACTCTGGTGGCACCCAAATGGCCCCAGGCCGTTTGGTACCCGGACCTGCTAGCTCTCCTCTCCGAGGCACCGAGAGAGATCCCCCCCTGGCCCAACCTTCTGCGTCAACCTCATGCAGAGCGGTTCCACCTGGCAGTGCATTCCCTGTGTCTTCACGGCTGGAGGTTATCCACCACCTCATGTGAGCGAGAGGCTTTTCGTGCCGCGCAGCAACAGAGATGGCAGGATACCTCAGAAGATATTCCGCAGCGGTATACCAGGGAAAGTGGTGTGTCTTCTGCAGTTGGTGTCGTCAAAGGGGTATCTCTCCGGTCGGAGCTACTGTTCAGCAGGTCGCGGACTTCCTCGTCTTCCTTCGCCGAGAGAAGCTTGTGTCCGTTTCAGTTGTAAAAGGCTACCGCGCCGCACTCGGCCTAGTCTTACGGCTGAAAGGAGTAGACATCTCCTCCTCTTTCGAGATTTCTCTACTCATGAGAAGCTTCGAACGGTCTTGCCCACCCAGGGATCTGAGGCCCCCTGCATGGGATGTGACTCTCGTCTTAAGGAGCCTGACTTGTGCACCATACGAGCCTTTACGAGAGTCGTCAGACAGGGATCTGACCCTCAAGACCGTCTTCTTGCTTGCCCTGGCATCGGCGAAGAGAGTTGGTGAACTTCACGGACTTTCCTTTGATGTTAAACACTCGAGGGGATGGGGATCAGTTACGCCGATTTCATCCCGGATTTCGTAGCGAAGACTCAGAACCGCCGGTCCCTGGCCTTGCACGGTTCGAGTCCTTCACGATCCCCTCCCTAGAGGACTTTGTAGGTAATGATCCAGACGAGATGCTACTGTGTCCTGTTAGGGTGCTGCGGCGCTATCTGAAGAGGACTCGGCACCTCCGGCCTGAGTGTCGACGACTCTTCGTTAGCAGTGGCTCTACCAAGAAAGAAGTGTCCAAGAATACCATCTCTTTCTGGCTTTGTGAGACGATAAGGAGAGCGTACTCTGCTGCAGGAGAAGGCGACACCGATGCACGCCGTCCGAGCTCACGAGGTCCGCAGCATTGATCCATCCCTCGCATTCCGGAAGAATATGTTGGTACCACAGGTGCTGAAGGCGGGTATGTGGTCCCAACAGACTACTTTCACCTCCTTCTACCTCCGGGATGTTGCACACAAGTCCTTGGACACTTTTTCCTTGGGTCCTGTGTGGCTGCTCAACAAGTTGTGTAGCTTATCCAGCTCCCCTAACGGGACAGGTTGCATCTCGCCTATGTTGTACGGTTGTGATTGGGAGAATGAATGTTGAGTGACTGGCCTCTCTTCTTTCTCCCCATCCTGGCTCTCTTCCCACGGGCAGGGAGCGGACGTGCCGTTACAAGCTGGACCGGGCGATCGAGGCAGGTAAGCACATAACGGGAGCTCCCGTTCTATTTCCGTTCAGGTTAATAGAAGCAACCCCACTCCTTCCTCTTGCAAGGGGAGGAAGGAGACCATGACTATGAGAGAAACCCAATGCTTGTATTTGCCTTATTGTCATCCGACGTCAAATTTTTCCTAGCCTACTTTGCATGAACTGATGTTTCCTCTTTCATGCAAAGGGACCCAGAAGTCTGACAACTGATCCTGCATTTCTTACAACCCAATCTTTTGTCAGAGACGGTTTTTCCCTTTCTCGCTCTCACGACCAGGAAGGGAAGACAAGGTGGTGAACTCTAGTCAGTTCAGAGAGACTTTTATCAGATTCCTCCCTCCAATCAGTGAGTCTCGTAATGTAAAGGACCGAGGGTTTGTATATTGTGTCAGAACAACAATTTTTAATAGTAAATTGTATTTTTCCTAACTATACAAACCCAAGGTCCTTTACACTTTATGCCCACCTCATGCCACCCCTCAATCTGTACTTGGGCCGAAAGGCAAATTGGAATGTTTACATCCGGGCAGGCGGTACTCCCGCCTCCCGGACAGTAGTTAACTGCCTAACCACCTTGTTTGAAGTTCAACGGCCGATTCCAGCCTACGCCTGAAAGTAATCCCTAATGTAAAGGACCTCAGGTTTGTATAGTTAGTAAAAATACAATTTACTTTTAAAAATTGTCATTTTGTGTCCGCCATCCTGTAGAAGATGTCGGAGTGGAGGTGAAGGAAGCCGCCCTGTGGAAGTAGCCGCCGTCTTCTTCATCTTATCTTCGATTTTGTCTTCTGCAGCGTCTTCCCTTCCTCTCCTGAGGTCCAAGGGGGTCCCAAGAATCGGACAGACCTCCGTTGGCCAAAGGAGAGGAATGCTGCTTCTTCCCCTTGATGCCCTTGGACGTCTAGGGACTGCCTCCTTCTGAGGAGGCAGTGGGTCTCTCGTTGGCTCTTCCCGACCCTCAGGTTAGGAAACCGATTCGCATAGCCCTGGGTTTTGTGTTTCGGAAGCCGTGGGCACGCAGACCTCAGTTTGCGATCGTTTCCCAAGTCTTAGAGGTTCCGCCTCTAAGATGGGGGCTGCTTCAGGGGCTCGTTCGCGAGTCCGCTCCAGTGCTCGAGATTCTGTGGAATATCGAGTATCCCGATCTGGTCTGGAGAGATTTTCCTGGGCCCAGTTTGGGAGCAGTGCGAGAGAAAGGGCCGAGGCACCCAGGTGTCTTGGCTTCTCTTCCTGCCAGCACCGCAAGCGCTCCCTGAGTGTTTGCCAGTGCTCGGTCGGGTTCCCAGCCTGGTGTCTCGATCCTGTTGGTTCGAACATCAGCAGAAGCAGGGAAGAGATTCACTTTGGGAGTCCTGCGGGACTTCTAAGGGACTGACTCTCTTCCGGGAGACAAGTTTCTCTCGTTGGCTCTTTCCGCCCTCGGGCAGGAACCGATTTGCATTCTCCTGTGGGATCTTGCGTTTCGGGGGCCGCGAGAGCGCGGCCTCTCGAGGCCACACCCTCGTTGCCAGTCTTGGAAGTCTGCATCTAAGACTGGTTATGTGCTTGGCTCTTTCGATCTATTAGGAAACAAAGCAGCCGCTCCCGATTTTCGGAAGTCTCGTGGGTAGCCCGAATTCTATGAATCACAAGCGCTCTCCTTACAAGAGGCACAGAACGAGAGAAAGTGCTGAGACACCCAGGTGTCTGGTTGCCGGGACGCCCGGGTGTCTGGGTGTTGAGACGCCCGGGTGTCTGGGTGCCGAGACTCGGTGTCTCGATACTGCCCGCCAGCTGCTTCGGTTGCTCGGGCGGGCTTCATTCTTGTGTCTCGAACTTTAGGGTTTGAGCATGCAAGATAGCAGACACAGAATTCCCCTTTGAACCTTCTTCCCGAGGGGCCTCGGCCTCGAAGGAGTTTAGAGTTCGGGAAACTAGTAATTGTTCACAGCAGACGAGTCCATCCTGCCCAGTTATGATTGTGTTTGCGCAATTGGCTCGGCTCTGCCCCCGGTCACACTTACGAGACTGGCCCGGCTCGACTCGGCCTGCCAGACTGGCTCGGCTCGCCCCGCCCCGCCTGCCTCCCAGTCTGCCGCATACCAACCAGCTGAATCGCATTCGCGTGATCGGTTCGGCTCAGCTCGGCCCTACTCGGTTTTTTCCGATTCGGGTCCTCGGCTATGTTCGAGTGAACTTTTTGCTCTTCCCAGGAAAGCGCTTTGCCACGGCACAAGTGCTCTTCTTTCCCCGTGTAGCAGTAATCTCCTTCGGTTGATTATCGCTCACGGTCCGCCTCTCCTGCTTATCTTACTGGCAGGACGGGTAGGGATACTCTTTCTCCTCACCTGTTCTCTTCTCCTCTCGGTTGTTCCGAGAGGCGCGAGACGGACAGAGAGAGCTCCGATGAAATTTTCTTTCTGACTTCGGCTGCCTGGCGTGCTTTGGGTATCGGTCCCCCGATTCTCTCGTATTATAACCAGGTAGCCGAGGAGGGTTTCATGGGATCTGTCAAGGTCTCCCTCCAAGGGGAGAGGTACAGGAGTTTCACGATCGGAAACAGCGAGGGTCTTTCTCTTCAAATTCGATCGCCTCCGTGTTCTTGGTGAACTTGGCGCTGATTCGTCGGGCGCGAGGATCCCGGGACAGGACCGGCTCCCCAATGAATAACCTTCATCACTCGCAACCCTTGCGGTTCGAGGACTGAGAGTGTCGTGGACTGCCGCGGTCCTGGCTTCCAGAGAGCGTTCTCGACCTGATGAATTCTTTTCTTGAAGGAGTTAATTCAGGTCGAGACACCAAGCTTCCACCCCTGCCTCGACAGAGAATATGAATTCTTGCCTTGGAGGGTCTTGCCGACTGCAGTTTTTTGGGCAATTCTGGTGCTAAGAAGAAGGACTTTGTCCCAATTCGGATCTCCGGTTTTGTAAGTCCCGAGTTGGCTCGACCCTTGGGAACGAACCCTTACTTGGTTCTGCCTTTCTCATTCAGAGATTTGCCAGATACCCCGGTAATCAAGGTTCCCACCAGGGTACTGACTTGTCCTTTGGATAATGGCCAAGAACTTTGGGTCTTAGTCATCTCAACTCAACCTTGAGTTCAAGCCAGGCCCCCTCAACTCCTTAGCTAAGAAGTCCTAGGCTTCAGAAGAAGATTGCAACTGCTGATGCCTGGACGAAATGATACTTATTGAGTCTCTGGAACTAGCAGCGACATTGCCGAGACCTGGGAATGGATTCCTTCAGGAGAAGTATCTATTTCCCTCAGATCTCGGCAATTCTTTCCATCGAACTTCCATCCCGCCACCTCTCCCGTGCTCCCGATTCGGGAAATGCCAGCCGGCTAGAGCTAATTGCCTCGGTACCCTGTCATTTTGCAGAAGCTTCCCTATGGTGGAGAATGGAAGTCTGCTTCCTTTCCTCCGTTCTTTCCTCTTCGATGTATGAGGAAAGAGTTAGGCTAATGCTTGATTGAAGGAACCTTCGAATATGCTTGCATATTCCCTTCACATCTTGTGTCTACTTACGGATTCACAGATTGAGGAATAGGCGCACACTGGTAAGACGTTGTCTTGAATTTGTGTGACCGAGACGATTAGTACCTTCTCATCACCGTCCTGGGCTCAGGGCAGCCTTTTGTCCGTCCGAGAATTCAGGATGGGTTTTGCAGCACTCACTGGTTTCGTTGAACAACAAAACCACAGTAGTGGCATTTGTCGACAAACAAGAGGCAATCGTTTTTTCCTCCTGTTTCATCTTGACATTTGCAGGTACTCGAGTGTTGTCCTATTGCACACTCGGCAGCTCAATTAACCAGATTCATTCCTGTTGGGGATGTATTGGTAGGCAAGCCTGGTCTTAGGTTTGAGTGATCGGGACGGAACATGCTGCTCACTCTTTCTTCATGAAGATTCATGCAGAGACTGCTCGACTGAGAAATCCCTACCGTCCTTCTGTTGCCTTCCTGCAGACAAGTCGGTAGTTTTTTCTCACTCCTTCATACCAGACCAGGGGCTGCTCTGTTGAGGCATGCTGTCTTTTGGTGAAAACTCGATATCGACGTTTTTTCACTCCGTATTTGTCCGTTTCGCTAGGGGTTCACAAACATTGCTCACCCTGAGTTACAGACAAATACTTGAAGACTTCGCCTTCATCCAACCTGATTGCCGAGGCATCGAGAAGAATTCCTCTTGACCCAACCTCCTGTGCAGCTACACAAGAAGCGGTTCTTGAGGCAGTACATCCCTGTATGTTCAGGACTGGGAGACTTTCCAGCTTTCCTTGCAAGCACAGGCTTTCTCACCGAGCGGCAACGGATATAGCTGGATATCCCTTAAAATCCTCTGCAACACTGTCCCAGGGACTGGATCCGTCTTCGCTGGTGGTGTCGTCGTCGGAACTTCTTCTCGGGTCAGAGCCGCTCGTCAAGTCTGGACTTCCTTGTCTTCTCTGCCAAGGGTTGCTTCTCTCCCTTTCATTTGTGAAGAACGTAGGCCCTTGCGACCTAGTCTTCTATCTGAAGTAGGCTTCGTCTCCTCAGTCGAGAGTTAGCTACGGACGGGAAGCTTCTTCAGTCGTGCTGTCCCAGGGAACTGTTTCCTGGGTGGCATGCGACTCTCGTTTAGGGTTCCTGTCCGTGCTCTGCATGCGCCCTACGAGAGTCATCGGATAGAGATATGCCCTCTTAGGACCATCTCTCATCTTACCCTGGCCTTGGCGTAGAAGATGGAAGAACAGGGATGGGGATCATACCTCGACTCCTTCTCGGATGTCGTAGGTGGACTCCGAATCCATTGGCATTGACTGTCGGGTTTGAGTCCTTCTTGTTCCCCTCCTCCTTGGACTTGGTGTCGATGATCCAAATCACTCGTTACTTTGGGAGCTGTGGTACTTTCCGAAAAGCTCGACATTCCTAACCTAGATGTCATCAATGTTTTCGCTAGTACTGTCTCTCCCAAGGAAGAAGTGTCTAAGGACACATCTTTCTCCTGACTTTGTGAAGCGATCAAAGGAGGTACTTGGCAGCTGACGACGACGATACCGGTACCTTTCACCCGAGGGCTCACGAAGTCAATGGCTTGGTCCATCCCTCGCATTCCGGAATTTTCTGTCAGTCTGGAAGCAAGACGTGGTCTCTTAGACCACACTCTTGTCTTCTTCCTCCGGTCTTGCCCACAGGCCCTTGGAACCCTTTTTCCTTGGGTCTGTGGTGGCTGCTCAACAAGTTGTGTTGTCTTACCCGGCTCCTTCAAGAGGACGAGTAGCATCTCGCCTAAGGTGTTGGTTCTGGAAGTGAGAAGGATTCTGAGAGTGACTGGCCTCTCTTCCTCCTCCTTCCCCATCCTCCAACTTCTCCTTAAGGATGAGAATAGGACTCGAACCAATAGCTGCTGGAACTGGCACTGATGCAGTAAGACTACGCAATTCCGCTCCTTCCTCTAGCAAGGGGAGGAAGGAGAGACTGGCAATAAGGGAACCCTATCTCGGCTTTTCCTTACTGCCTCCGACTCTAGATCCTTCCAGCCTATTTCGTAGGAGTTACGTTTCCTCATTCATGCGAAAAGGTCCAGTACCTGACATTTGATCTTGCAGTTCCTACACTCCGATCAATATGTCAGAGGCACGGTACTCCTCCTCGCACTTTCGACCAGGAGGAGTAACCCAGGTGTGTAGAACTCCAGTCAGTTCAGGAGACTCACTCAGATTCCTCCCTCCAACCAGTGAGTCTTCCTAATGTAAAGGACTGAGGGTTTGAATATTGTGTCGGAACAAATAACAGTTTTTAAAGTAAATTGTATTTTTCCTAACTATACAAACCCGAGGTCCTTTACACTTTATGCCCACCTCATGCCACCCCTCAATCTGAACCTGGACCGAAAGGCAAACTGGAATGTTTACATCCGGGCAGGCGGGTATCCCCGCCTACCTGACGGTAGTTACTGCCTAACCACCTTGCTCAAGAGTTTAACGGCCGTTTCCAGCCTACGTCTGAAAGTAATTCCTAATGTAAAGGACCTCAGGTTTGTATAGTTAGGAAAAATACAATTTACTTTAAAAATTGTTATTTCTACCTCAACCACCCCACTTTGTCCCTGAGGCCAAAGGAAGAAGTGCATAGTGACAGCAGGTTGGAGTTGGGTATTCCCCCACTTACCCTTTGTAATCACCAAGTAACCACTTTGTTACTAAGTTCAACAACTGTCTCCAGCTCACACTGAATGATACTCCTGTACAAAAGACTCTGGTTTGTTTACCTAGGAAAAGTAGAAATTGCTGTTCTCGACAAATTTGATATTCATCTTAGTACAGTATTTATTTTACATTTCTCTTAAACTTGTGTTCTTAATTTATTTGCAGATGGATGCATATGAAAATGATTCACATGATGGTTCATTTGAAGAAGAGTCATTTGTTGATGAATCCTTTGATGCAGAAGAAGTTTTTACAAAAGCAAGGAATAATTTTTCTAATATAATAGACAAGTACATATGCCTTTCACATGGATTAGCTTCACCTGCTTTTATTGCTGATCGTGCAATTGAAATATCTATTCCCAAACGTTCATTTGGGAGAAAAATTTTTGTTGAAGAAAACCAGACTATAGTTTCTGAACAGATTACTTCACAGGAGTCATTGGAATGTGAAAACCCCATTCAGGAAGAGATTGAAAGAACACTTCTTAGACGTAAGCAAGAGTTAGGGCTGCCTAATGATTATGTGTCAGAGGAATTACAATTGGGTAATGGTATTAAAGTCAGTGATATTGGCCTTGGAGATGAAGGTGGAGATGGAAATACAGGAATGAAATATGACCAGGAAGCAGATAAGGAATTACATGAAGTAGGTAAACAGGAAAAGGAGGGAAAAATAAAAGAAAAGGGAGCCAATAGAAAACAGAAAAAAGAGAAAAAGTTGCAAGAGAAGAAACCCCGTGGAAGACCAAGAGTGTCCACTTCATTTGAAGTAGAAAAACAAAAAGTGGGAGAAATTGAAGTGAAAAAATCCCGTGGAAGGCCAAGAAAGTCCACTTCATCAAAGATGAGCAAACAAGAAGCAGAGGGAGAAACTAAAGCAAAGAAACCCCGTGGAAGACCAAGAGGGTCCACTTCATCTGAAATAAAAAAAGAAGTAGAAGGAGAAACTAAAGTAAAAAAATCTTGTGGAAGGCCAAGAAAGTCCACTTCATCAAAAATGAACAGACAAGAAGCAGAGGAAGAAACTAAAGCAAAGAAACCCCGCGGAAGACCAAGAAGGTCCACAGCATCTGAAATAGGAAAACGAGAAATAAATGAAGAAACAAAAGCTAAGAAACCTTGTGGCAGGCCCAAAAAATCCAGCACATCTGAGTTGTTTAACAATAAAAGAAAGAGAGAGTTACTGAGAAAAATTAAAGAAAGTTCTGGAAGTTCAAGACAGTCTACTGACCATGAAGTGAATAAAAACAAAACAGAAAAAAATTCAAGGCTAAGTAAAACTAATATTTCTGAAAGTGATAAGTATGACACAGAGCAAGAATCAATGGAAGACTATGACAAACCAAACAAGGATAGTAGATGTGAGGGGCCCAAAGTGATGAGAAGGAAGAGAGGGAGACCTAAAAAAATTTTTGAGAAATTGAAAAGCAGCAGGTTTTATAGCACGCAAAATAAAAAGATTAATGCACGTAAATATTCCTTTTCAGAACTGTATGCTAAAAGTTCCCAAAAATATAAAGGTTCGAGTGATGATATCCAAAGACTTAGAGTTGATGATATGAAGAACATTGTTGCCAGAGATGCAAAATCTGCCGATATCAACAGTAAACCTTTTTGGAATAAAAGTGTGTCAAGATATTTCAAGCATCTTGTTACTTTTGGTGTAAGCAGAGAACAAGGGCACATTTCGCTATGCCCTTCTTTGGATTTAATTATTGTTCATCCACTAAAGAAAGATGACTGTCTTGGTGTAAGCAGTTTCCCTCTGCCAAGCAAAGTGCTCTTTGCCATTCCTTTTGTAAGTAAAAGTACTGTTTCAGAGAAAGACATTGATGAAGGTGTTACTCAAAAATCAAGATCAGATTGTACATCGAAAGCTACATATTTTGGTGGCTCAGTGAATAATGATGATTCATCTAAAATACCACATATTAAGGAGAATGTAACTAATAAAAGATCCAGTCAGAAAAATTCTTGTCATGGCCTTTCAAATAAAAATCTCAGTGAAAGTCATGGAGAACACTCTTGCAAGCAACAAAAACCGTTGAAGTACAACAGAAATTTTTCAAATATAAAGCATTCAGTTTCTGCTAATGAGATTTCAGGGAAACCTCAGAATGTCAATTTAAAAGATGATTTACAACCTGTGGTTGATTGTGAATACCAGTTAAAGGATAAAGAGCCTCAAAAAAGTCAAGGCACCAGACTTCTTGAAAACAAAAAAGTACTCTATTCAAATGAAAATAGTACTGGTGAAAAAGATGGTGCACAGATGGTATCTAAAATGGAGAAAGTTCTGTTAGGTCAAAATTACACTGATCCCACAAAACAAAGACGGCAAAAAAGTAAGGAAAAGCGTGGTTTTTGTTCAGAAAACCTTGTAAATGATGAAAGCCATAATGAAAAAGAACTAGATTTGCCGACCACACATGTATCTCCTGTAGTTGAGAGTACTGACAATAATAGAAACACAGAACAAAGTCTGTCCCCAGAAGAAGAGTGTGAAGTGAGGTGTAAGGAGAAAAAGCATTCCTCGGCGTATGTAAGAAAAGGAAAGAGGCCAAGGAAGTTCAAGGAAAGCAGAAACATTAGATGCAATAAAAGGAAAAAAATGGAAGCATCTTTGTACCCTAGTACATCTTTTACTGGTTCTGCTAAGAGTAGAAAATTAGATTCTAAGAAAAGGGAAAGAAAATTGTCACACAACAGTCCACCTAACAAAGATTGTAGTAATATGGTGAACAGGTCATTGGCAGATGTTTTCCAGTATTCTGATGATGAAAGTAATTGTGAAGACTCATTGAATTTGGTATCTAAAGATTGTCAGTCTGCATTCATAGATGGAAAGATGCCCAAAGGTGCAAAAGAGTATGTAGTTTCTGATTGTATTAAAACTAATGAGCACACTGAAGTAAATGTTTCTAATTCTTGTTCAAGAAATTCAAGGCTAGAACTGAAGAAGTCTTTTAGGAATGAAGATTGCTCTCTCAAATTAAGTACTGAAATAGAAAATAATTCAAGAATTGTTGCTCAGGATTTAAAAAATGACAGCAACAAAGAGAGTACAACAAATTCTAAAACATCCTTACCTGAGAAATGTAGTGATAGTGGAAAGGGGAAAGAGAAGTTTCCAGTTCTAGAGGGAAACCATGAAGAGAGTGTTGTTGCTGGAATTGATGTTGTTAAGAAAAAAAGAATAAATATAGTTGCAAGAAATAAAGTGCCTGTACATTCAAATCAATATATCTCTAGTATTATGCCAGGGGAAGAGACATGTCCCTCTAGTATGAATTCATGTGTAGCTGAACCTCCAGAAAATGGTGTCCTTAACATGCAAGAGGCTGTTCTGAAGAAGATGCCAAAGAAAGATGTGATGTCACAGCTAGAAGCAAATGAAGAAGATGAGGATTCAGATGGTTTCCAAGATTCCTTAAATCTTTTGCCTGTGGAGAAATCATCTGTCTCTGTGGGATCTTATCACTCTTCACTGTTTCATTTTCTCAAATTGAGGAAATTACATCCACAAAATGTAAGCAAGGTACTGTATTACTAATGTGTTCTTCTTAACTATAAAACCCTTAATAGTAACATTATTTTAGTAACCATAATCACATTAAAAGTTACATTAAGTGAAAAAATTACATTTTTATGATAAAAGAAAGTTTTATATATACTTACCAAGTAATTACATAGCCGTAGTTTCTAACTAGCGTGGCAGCTTAAATTCAAAATTCGTGGTAGCACTTGATTGTTTAGTGAAGGTGACCAGTCCTGCCCACTAACGGGAATACCAGGAACGACTTAGCAGACAACCTCATTCTGTTTGTGCCTTATGTCCATCAGAGGGAAGGAGGGTGGGCTCTGATTATGTAATTACTTGGTAAGTATATATAAAACTATATTTTATATAAAAATATCTTTTTATATAAGTAACTTACCAAGGAATTACATAGCTGAATCCCACATTGACAGGAGGTGGGATACATGGACATATTCTACTCCAAAACATTAAGTCATGTAATAAATTTGAAATAGAAAAGTTACTAGCACTGAAAACAATGCTTGTCATTTCCTTATCAGTTAAGAGAGCTACTGCGGGAGAATACTGCCTCTGGTTGGTGCTAATCTTAACCTGTAGTGGCGTGGCGGTACAGCTGTGGAGCGCCTCTACTGAAGTGGGAGCTTTGCAGCGGAGTATTCCAATGGCCAGCAAAGCATCAATATGTGCTCTTGCCCTGGGTGCAGTACCAATTTAAAAAACAACCAGACTATACTGTCTCCTACACTGAAATAAAACTACAACCCATCCACTGAGAGTGGTGGGTACTCCAGGTACATTGTACCCCCCCAGCTCCCCAAAACCCTACGCCTTACTACAAGGTGGAGGGATAGTAGGAGAAAATCCTATGGTTCTTCCCTCAATACCATAATAATGGTCCCAAGTACTGCAAAATTTTCAAGAAAAAAGTGATTAGCAAAGATCGATTACACTTCAAGTTGGCTGATTGCAGAACAGAAGTAAGTAGGTATATTGTGCCTGAAAGCTAATGAGGTAGAGGCTATTCTGACGTCCTTAGCTTTCACTTAAAAAGTAGGCAAATTGTTCTCCTGAATCTGAGAGTGCGTCTCAAATATAGAATTCATTTGAGACAAAGGACAATGCATTCTTAGTCAGAGGGTGAGACAGGTTCTTGTCAGGACACCATAGGTCATGGATAGCCCTCTGATCTATAAGGCTCGCTCAGGTAATACCAAGGATGTTCGTTAATTGCTTGAGAAAAAACAGATCCAGGGCTTGGATGGGTCCTTGTTCTTGATTAAAATCCAAGGGTAAACGAGCAAACCATGTCTCCTTGTGAAAAACCTATTCTAAAACTATGGCTTGGATCTCGTTAATATGTTTTAGCAGAAGCCAAGGTCACCCAGAAGATAGCCTTCTGGATAAGCTTTTTCAGTGAAGAGCTACGTAGGGGATCAAACGAGGGACCTGTCAGTCATTTCAGCACTACATCCAGGTTCCAGAAGACCAGGTTTTCCTCCCTTGCTTGGACGTGTAAAAGAACAAGATGGGGTGATTAATATTTAGGTATGACTAAGGTCTAGGACCCTTTGCTTAAACACTAAGTTAAGCATATGAAACCCTTTTACAAGAGGTTCTAGATCTCCTCAGATAAAAGGGGCAATCCACAGTTTGAGTCATAGATGCCTTATGCCTTAGAAGAAGAGACTTAGAGTCTGAGACACCCACTTCAGAAAATTGCTCGCTTAGTCTGGTGGACGGAGCTAGAAGATTGGTGTCTGCATCTTTCAATAGCCTCTTTTGGCACATCTTGAGAAAAAACCCCTTCATTCTGACAAGCCTCTGGACAGTCTAAGCAAAAGTTGACCACCCTTGGTGGTATCTCTTGAAGTGAGGTTGTCTAAGTAGATACGTATGTGGAAGGAATCTTGGAGAGTCTACCAACAACCGTAGCAGGTTCCGAAATGCGGGTCATCGTAACGTTGCGATGGGCCTGAAACTTGTTCAGCCCTTTCTTGACTATGTTGAAGGGTGGAAAAGGCTTAGGGGTCCAAATCGGACCAAACTTGCAGCATGGAGTCTGCTGTCCATGCTGGTCGTCCTGCCCCATAGATTCCACAGATCCCGACAGACCAGGGGATTCAAGGTCCACTTAGTAGAAGGAACAAGCTTATGATGGTTCTGTTTGTCCGCCAGAACTTATTACAGTGCTCCCCTATTTTTACGCGGGAATAGGTTCCAGAACCTACCGCAGAAGTGCAAAATGCACGGAAATGCAATAATCCCCTCTAAAAATGCTGGCTTATAACTTCTGAATACCTTGTACCCCTTAAACTAAAATGTTTATAACTGCCTATTTTAAAATTAAGCTGCTTAATTTGATAGTTCAAACAAAAGTATACCTTAAATTATCATGCTAAAACAATTTAATATCATTTTAACCCTTAAACGCCGACTGGACGTATCATACGTCGACTAAAATTGTCTGTTGGGTGCCGAGTGGACGTACCGGACGTCGACTACAAAAAATTTCAACCTTCTGTCAACTTTGACTCGACCTAGATGGTCGAAAAACACAATTGTAAGCTAAAACTCTTACATTCTAGTAATATTCAATCATTTACCTTCATTTTGCAACAAATTGGAAGTCTCTAGCACAATATTTCGATTTATGGTGAATTTTTGAAAAAACTTTTTCCTTACTTTTCTGGCCACTGTAACTATTTGGCCGAAAATTTCAGAAATTCTTTCATCATTTTGTCGTAATTTTGCACCGTTTTATATTAGCCGTTACATAAAGTTTTATATATGAAAATGTGTGCAATTTCATGTAAAATACAACAAAAAACAACCCATGGTTGTAGCTTTTATCAGTTTGGAAATATTTTCATATAAATCACAATAACTGCCAAAATTTCAACCTTCGGTCAACTTTGACTCGACCGAAATGGTAAAAATACGCAATTGTAAGCTAAAACGCTTACATTCTAGCAATATTCAATCATGTACCTTCATTTTGCAACAAACTGGAAGTCTCTAGCACAATATTTCGATTTATGGTGAATTTCTGAAAAAAAAAAAACTTTCCTTACATCTGCGCGCGGTAACTCTGCCGAACATCTCAGAAATCCTTTCGTCACGTTGTCGTAATGTTTGCATCGTTTTACATTAGTCGTTACATAAACTTTTATATATGAAAATGTGTGCAATTTCATGTAGAATACAACAGAAAATAACTCATGGTTGTAGCTTTTATCAGTTTTGAAATATTTTCACATAACTCACGATAACTGCCAAAATTTCAACCTTCAGTCAACTTTAACTCGACCGAAATGGTCGAAAAATGCAATTGTAAGCTAAAACTCTTACATTCTAGTAATATTCAATCATTTACCTTCATTTTGCAATAAATTGGAAGTCTCTAGCACAATATTTCGATTTATGGTGAATTTTTGAAAAAAAACTTTTTCCTTACGTCTGTACCGGTAACTCTGCCGAACATCTCAGAAATTCTTTAAATCACGTTGTCGTAATGTTTGCACCGTTTTATATTAGTCGTTACATAAACTTTTATATATGAAAATGTGCGCAATTTCATTTAGAATACAACAAATAACTCATGGTTGTAGCTTTTATCAGTTTTGAAATATTTTCATACAAATCACAATAAATAGAAAAAATTCGACCTTCGGTCAACTTTAACTCGACCGAAATGGTCGAAAACTGCAATTTTAAGCTAAAACACTTGCAGTCTAGTAATATTCAATCAATTAGCTTCATTATTCAACAAACGGGAAGTCTCTAGCACAATATTTCGATTTATGGTGAATTTTTGAAAAAAAAAATTTTTTTACGTCCGCTCGTTATGAATTCATGCATCATTTTGTGATAATATTTTCTCTGTGTTGCTTTGATCGTTTTACAATTTGGTATACACAAAAATCATCACAATTTAGTGTACAATACAAAGAATAAAAAAATAACCTGTTAGTTTTAACCGTTTTGCTCACAGCGCAATTTGTATACAATTATATATGAAAATTTGTTTCAGCTGTCATATATTTCAATATTTATATATGATAATGATTTTTTTCATTTCTGATGGTTGCATACTAAACTTCAGGCAATGACAAAAAAGGAGCCAGAAATGAACTCTTAATATTAAAAACTAAGCGTGCTGTGATTTTTTGAAAAAAACTTTTTTGTTCATGACACTTACCTGCCAGATATATATATAGCTGTATTTCTCCGAAATCCGACAGAATTTCAAAACTCGCGGCACACGCAGTGTGGCCAGGTGGTTAGTACTCATTCCCGCCGCTGGGAGGCGGAATCGGGAACCATTCCCATTTTCTATTCAGATTTTCTCTGTCGCCGGTACTGTTAACATCTGTTACAGTACCTCCGCCTCTGGATTTCGTTAACTTGCTTATTCCCACTTAAGTATTCTCTTGACTTTTGGTTTTGATTCTTGGACTGTGGATTGGCACACGCTTTTTCTGGATTGTTGTGGATTTTGCTTATGACCTCTCTTTAACTATGTCTGGTTCTAGTTCTGCTAGTTTCCGTGTATGTTGTATGAGTGATTGTAAGGTGAGGCTACCAAAGTTTGGTAGACCCTCACTCTGTTTGTTTGAGGTGTAGGGGCATGTTTGTCTTATAGATGATCGATGTAAGGAGTGTGAACCTTTATCGGATGCGAGCTGGAAGTCTTATGATTCGTATGTTCGCAAGTTGGAGCGTGACAGGGTTAGGAGGTCTTCCTCCAGGAGTGTGTGCAAGAGTCAGGTTATTTCCTCTCCTGATAATCCCAACGTAGTTGATGTTGCACCTGTCCCTGTGGTTTTGCCTTGGGCCCTGATATTGTGTCTGTGGAGGGTTTGGCCCTGGCGCAGATCATGAAGTTCTATCCGTGCGCTCGAGAACAAAGTGACATCTCTCCAAAGTGCTGTGAAGTGTAGTGCTCCCCAGTGTTGTGGAGGGGGCGTCAGATCGCCCCATAATGCTTCTAGGCCTGGACCGCTGTCAGACTCCCAGGACTCAGGGGAGAAGGCATGTCGAAAGCCGCAAGAAGGTTACGGGGGCTTCCACCGATCTGGCGTCCCTTCGGCAGTTCCTGTTGTCGCTTCCCAGGCTGCCAGAGATCGTGCTTGCGGCGCATTCTCAGGACTGCTTTTCGTCCTCGGCGTCCTCCAGCGCAAGGGGTGGAATTCTCGTAAGGACTCGTCCTCTCAAGAGGAGTTGTGTTCAAGAGGGCGCTGCTCGTCAGTCTTCTTCGTCGGCTAGTTATTTTGATGCCTTTCCACCGCAGAAGAAGTCTAGGATTTCGTCTGATGAGGATGTTTGAGCGCCCCAGCCGCTCTATGGAGAGAACTTTTCTTGCTCCTGTGAGGAAGAAGAAGCGTCCCCTCGCCCATCGTCTTCCCATAGGATTGTCTCTCCTCCCAGACAGGATTCTTCACCTTCTAAGAAGATTTTGTTGGAGATGCAGCGACAGTTGTCTTCTCTTATTGCAGAGAAGGACTCTGCTCCTCGTAAATCGCAAGGACTTGACTTTGCCTGTCAAGAGATCAAGGAAGTCTCCTTCTCCTGCTCCGCGTTCGTCGTCTCCTTCTCCTGTGTCGTCGCCTTGTCGCCCTGTTAGCTCTCTTGCTCCTCGTCGTGACGCTCGTCAACAGGACGCTTCGCGAGCTTCTTCCCGTGACGCTTCGGTCGCCGCTCTTCAGGACGCTTCTGTTCAGGACGCTCGACGGGCGCTCTTCCAGTTTTTGGGCGTGGCGACTGTGTCGACGCTCTTCAGGGCGCTCTCCAAGGCGCTCCGCTGGGCGTTCCTTCGGTTGCTCTTCAGGGCGTTCCGGGCATTCTGTTTCTTCTGAGAAAAGAAGATCCCTTCTTCGGATTGGACCTCAAGGCCTTCGTTCCCCTAAAGTGTTGGGTGACTCGGTTGCTTCTCCGGCTGTGGCGGGAGAGGTTTCTGCCGATTCGGATCCTGCTGAAGTCGAGCTCTCGTCTGCTTCCTCTTCTTCGACTACCAAGTTTTAACCAGCTTGCTTAAGGACTTGTTCGGGACAAGTTTTAAGCCTTCGGCTCCTCTTTCTCCTCCTTCTCAGCTAGCTTCCTCCAAAGCTAGGAGAGCTCCTGGTTTTTTGAAGATGACTTCTTCGTTGGCGACCAAGAGGGCTTTCAAGAAAGTCAACATGTGGATGGAGGAACGGAAGTCCCATGGCAAGACCTCTTTCGCTGTGCCTCCGTCTAAGCTTTCAGGCAAGGCTGGTATGTGGTATGAGACAGGGAGAAGATCTCAGCCCTAGAGTTCCTTCCTCTTCTCAAGGGGATTTTACCAGTCTTGTCGACGCCTCCGGAGGTCTCATCTGCCTACTGCTAAGGTTTCTTGGACCTTGTCAGAGACCAGACCATCATCTCAAAGGTCTCTTCCGCACCATGGAGGTGTTTAATTTCTTGGACTGGTGCTTGGGAGCCTTAGATCTTAAGCTTGAAGCTCGGACTCTATTACTTTGGGGAGCTCTCTAGTGTCCTTAACTGTATGGACAAGGCAGTTAGGGATGGATCTGAAGAGCTGGCGTCTCACTTTTTGTACGGGCCTCTTAAAGAAGATGGCCTTGTTTTGTGACTTCACTGCTAAGTCTGTCTCTCCTTCGCAAAGGGCAGAATTATTGTTCGCCCCTTGTCCAACCATCTGTTTCCCCAGTCCTTGATTCGGGACATTTCCGCTAGTCTTAAGGAGAAGGCCACGCAAGACCTGTTGGCTCATTCTTCTAGACGTCCTCCAGCTCCTTCTTCTTCTTCGTCTGCTTCAGTTTTGTCCACCAGGAAGAAAGAAGCCCTTTCGTGGAGGAACTTCTTCCTCTAGATCGTCTCCGCGAGGAAGAGGTTTCACCAGAGGAGAGCCCCCTCTAAACCTAGGGGAAAAAGTGACTTCTTTCACCTCCAGACACCTGTAGGAGCCAGGCTTTTTATTTTGCGGAAGCCTGGAGAACACGAGGGGGCGGACGCATGGTCTCTAACTGTCTTAGAAAAAGGTTACAAGATCCCCCTTTCTCATGTTTCCACCCCTTTGCACGTCGCCCAGGGATCTGTCGCCGTCTTACCACCGAGAGAAGCAACAGATTCTTTTGGACCTCCTGGAGCAGTTGTTAGAAAAAAGAGCCGTGGAACAAGTTCTGAAGTTGGATTCTCCGGGGTTCTACAACAGGCTTTTCTTAGTCCCGAAACAGTCGGGAGAGTGGAGACCGGTCCTAGATGTAAGCGTCTTGAATCGTTTTATTTCAAAGGACAGATTCAAGATGGAAACGCCTCAGTCGGTTCTAGGGGCCTTAAGACCAGGGGACTGGATGGTCTCTCTGGACTTACAAGATGCGTACTTCCATGTTCCCATTCATCCTCAATCAAGGAAGTACCTGAGATTTGTGCTGGGGGGACGAGTCTTCCAGTTCAGAGCTCTCTGCTTCGGTTTGTGCACCGCTCCCATGATCTTCACGGTGATCATGAAAAACGTTGCGAGGTGGCTTCACCTGGCGGGTGTTCGGGTGTCATTCTACCTAGACGACTGGCTCATACGAGCCTCTTCTCGGGAGAAGTGTCTGGAGGACCTGACTTTCACACTGAATTTGACGAAGTCCCTGGGACTTCTTGTGAACCAAGAAAAGTCCCATCTGATCCCGACGCAGTCCATCGTCTATCTGGGGATTCAGATGGATTCAGTGGCTTTTCGAGCTTTTCCATCCCGAGAACGGCAACGGCTTTGCTTAAGCAAAGTTTTCGTCCTTTCTAGGGAAAGAAACATGCTCGGTGAGGGAATGGATGAGTTTGCTGGGGACCATTTCCTCGCTGGAGAAGTTTGTTTCCCTGGGAGGCTCCATCTCAGACCTCTCCAGTTTTCTTGGCGGAGAACTGGAGGGACAAGGAGAATCTGGAAGAGATTTTGACGATATCTCCTTCTGTCAAGGATCATCTGAAGTGGTGGTTCGACCCCTTGAAGCTTGCAGAAGGGGGTTTCTCTTAGCCTTCAGAGCCCCGACCTAGTGTTGTTTTCCCACGCGTCCAGGGAAGGATGGGGAGCAACACTAGGAGGGGAGGAAGTGTCAGGCACCTGGAGGGGAACAGGTGTCCTGGCACATAAATCTCAAGGAATTGGGTGCTATCTTTCTGGCTCTTCAATTCTTCGAAGCCCAAGTTGCAGGCAGAATTGTCCAGGTCAATTCGGACAATACCACAGCTCTAGCGTACCTCAAAAAACAGGGGGGTACTCGATCTCGTTCCCTGTTCATCCTTGCGAGGGAGATCCTGCTCTGGACTCATGCTCGAAGGGTCACTATTCTCACGAGGTTCATTGCGGGAGTGGAGAATATTCGAGCAGACCTTCTCAGTCGGCAAAATCAGCTGCTACCGACCGAGTGGACTCTTCACAAGGAGGTATGTTTAGAGTTGTGGAGAATTTGGGGACGTCCTCTAGTGGACCTCTTTGCCACGTCCAGGACGGCAAGACTTCCCCTTTATTGCTCTCCTGTCCTAGACCCAGGAGCGTTAGCCATAGACGCCCTCCTCTGGGACTGGAAAGGACTCGACCTTTACGCTTTCCCTCCCTTCAAGATCCTGGGAGAAGTGATAAGGAAGTTTGCAACGTCAGAAGGAGCAAGGATGACTCTAATAGCCCCCTTCTGGCCAGCAGCGGATTGGTTTCAGAGACCCTGTCCTTCCTAGTGGACTTTCCAAGAACGCTTCCATTGAGGGTGGACCTTCTCAAGCAGCCGCATTTCAAGAGGTTCCACCAAAAACCTCTCCGCTCTGAGTCTGACTGCGTTCAGACTATCTCAAAGTTGGCCAGAGCAAGAGGCTTTTCGAGATCTGTGGCAAAGGCCATCGCCAATGCCAGGAGACCTTCTTTGAATGCGGTCTACCAGTACAAGTGGTCTGTTTTTAGAAGATGGTGCAGGAGTAAAGGAGTTTCTCGTCCACGACTCTCTGTACCACAAATAGCTGACTTCCTTTTTTATCTTAGGCATAAGAATAAACTGGCAGTCTCGACTATTAAGGGCTATAGAAGTATGTTATCGGCAGTTTTTAGGCACAGAGGCCTGGACTTGTGCGATAACAAGGATCTTCACGATCTATTAAGATCCTTCGAGACTGTCAAAATTCCTCAACTCAGGACACCTTCTTGGAATCTGGATGTTGTCCTGAAGTTTCTTATGTCTAGTAATTTTGAACCTCTGTCTTCGGCTTCCCTCATAAACGTGGAGGAAAGCTGTCTTCCTAACGGCTCTGGCGACAGCTAAGAGGATCAGTGAAGTGCAGGCTATTAGCAAACATATTGGCTTTAGGGGTCCTAATGCTGTATGCTCCTAAATCCTTTGTTCTTAGCCAAGAACGAAAATCCTTCAAACCCTTGGCCCAAATCTTTTTGAAATCAAAGGTTTGACGGAAATACTTGGGCAAGAGTCAGAAAGAGTCTTGTGTCCTGTCAGGGCTCTTAAGTTCTACTTAGCCAAGACCAAGAATACTAGAGGCTCATCGGACAATCTGTGGTGTTCGGTGAAGAGACCTGATCTTCCCATGTCCAAGAATGCCTTAGCATTCTTTTTTTAAGAAGTGTTATCAGAGAGGCTCATTCCTCCTGCCTAGAAGGTGACATGAGACTTCTGAAAGTAAAAAGCTCATGAAGTTAGAGCTATCGCGACGATGGCTTTCCAAAGAATATGTCTCTGAATGATATTCTTGGTGCTACCTTCTGGAGAAGTAATTCAGTGTTTCGCCCGCATTACTTGCGGGATGTGAAGACGACATTTGAAGACTGCTCTTCGCTGGGACCGTACGTTTCCGCAGACACTATGTTGGGAGAAGAAGGCAATACTCATCCTATCCTTTGGGGTTAGGTAGTATTTTTAATCTTGTTGTTGTCTATTTCTGGTTGTTGGGTGGCCATTGAGGTGGACATCCCAATTTTTAGCCTATGCTAGGTTCTTTTACCTTAGATAGGGCGGTCAGGTGGTTGGTCGTTGCTCCTTCTCCCTCTCTGTATGGTAACATGATCTAGTCCTATTGTGGTCACGCCCCTTGGACAGGTCATCTGGATCTCTCCAGCTTTATAGGTCCCTACCTTGCTGGAGACTCTGGATTAGCAGAAGCAGGCTTGGGTGACAGATAACCTCAAGTCAGCTATGCTAACAGGTAAGGAACCAAGGCGTCATTCGCCTACATTTATTTGTTTCCTAAATCCTATTCTGTCTCTTCCCACCTCCTACGGTGGGATTCAGCTATATATATATCTGGCAGGTAAGTGTCATGAACAAAATGATATTTTAATGATAAAATAAGGTTTGTTCATACTTACCTGGCAGATATATATACTTTTAGTGCCCACCCGCCTCCCCTCTTGAGACAGTGGCACTAGAAAATCTGAATAGAAAATGGGAATGGTTCCCGATTCCGCCTCCCAGCGGCGGGAATGAGTACTAACCACCTGGCCACACTCGTGCAGCCATGAAGTTTTGAAATTCTGTCGGATTTCGGAGAAATACAGCTATATATATATCTGCCAGGTAAGTATGAACAAACCTTATTTTATCATTAAAATATCATTTTTCCACGCCAGGCGCTAACTCCCAACGCCCCGGCATACGGGAGACGTTTTTGTAAATAGAGGCTCGGCGTTAGAGGGTTAAACAAAAATACACCCAAACCATCATCCCAAGACACCCAGAGTAACCTTACATTACAATACTTCCCTACTACTATTACTCTTAAGTAGGCTATGTACACCACTAAAATGCTTATAACTGCCTTTTTTAACAGTTCATTGCCAAACTTGACAGTTCAAACAAAAATATACCTCAGACTACCATCCCAGAACACCCTAATATCATTTCAAAGTCATGGTGCAAAATTAAGTTCAAGCCTACAACTGTTACTCTTAAGTATCCCCTATCATTCAGACACGCACGTTTCTTTGGCCTACGTAACTTTGCTCATTGTCTGCTCAAACTGTATGTAATGCACTGGGCGTATGTTTTTATGTATATTTTCCTTAGTTGTAAGGTGATTTTGAAACTACATTTACTGTACAGGTATGTATTTTAGGATAGTACTACTGTTTAGAGCATATCTAAATACGTGTGTGGTTCAGATTGATGGGACATGTACATACCTCCAAACAGAATACTAGGTTTGTTAATTACATCATCTTAGTATTTTCGTGATTACATACATACACATTTATGATAAAAAAATTATTTACTACAGTAACTTGTTATTAATCTTTGAAATGATATTATTAATATCATTTCAAAGTCATCTTAAACATTTTACCATCGAAAATATATGTGTACGAGAGAGAAAGAGAGATTTTCAGTATCATTCGTAGCTATTTTATTTAACCACCAAAAAATGGGCAACGTAATGATAATAATAATAATAATAATAATAATAATAATAAATAATAATATAATGTAATTTAAAAATTTATGCATTTCTATAGTAAATTATGTGAAATTTTAAACAGATACATATTCCCAATCTTTACCAAAGCTCTGAAGTGAGGGTGGAGGTTGGACCTGTCATATATGTAGGTTATTTGGGGCCTCTGGCCCCTCATGGTGAGACATAATCTCCTCAAATACTCAACTTTCTCACGGGAGAGAGAGAAACGCGCGCTTACTTCAATCTTTATTTCCTCTCACAAAAAATTAAAAATTCAAACAGCTTGGGGAGAACGTAACAGGTTCCACAGTTCTTTTTTATAATTCCCAGTTCACTCAAAAATTCACAATAACGGTACAAGCAAGATACAAAACACAATTGGTACATCAATTTACAACTTCAATATAAAAATAGCAAGAAACTCTGAAAAGAACGGGCATAAATACGACACAGCACAGGGAATGGGGAACTTCAAAAGGCGTCACCCTTATAAAGGGGCAAAACAATAATTGTTTTACAACACAAACACATATATACCTGATTAAACACACTCCACAATTGTCATATAAGTAAAGTTTAGCAATACTGTACTCAGTAAATCTACTTAAATTTCCACATACTGATACAATGTAAACAAATAGGGAGCGTTCTTTTAGACGCTAAACGTACATTTTAACAAACGTAAACACAAGATCGAGAGCGTTCTTTTGGACAAAAAACATACATTTAACAATATATGTCAAATATCTGACTGAAGGTCACAGTCAGATATGGACACATATGACAGTCCAACCTCTCCCCCCTCACTTCAGAACTCTGGGAAAGTTTGGGAATGTGTATTTGTTTGCTTAAAATTTCACATAATTTACTATAGAAATGCATAAATGTTTTAATTACAGAATATTATTATTATTAATATTATAGCTGTTTCCATGGCATTTAATTTATACAGTCTTCTCTATTCTTCTTTCTTTTTTCCTCAGCCTGTAGCTGGTAGATCAGGTTTCCCAAGGACATACAAAGATTTCTGTTTTTTCGGTTTATTTCCTCTGACGTTTCAAACACGCTCTGGTGTATATTTTCAAAGAGTGAATGGAATGGCATGCCTACGGCTTCTCGAAGCCCTACATATTTTAGAAAAAAATAGCCGAACATCAACATGGTGAAGGAAACCAAATTTCTCCCTACATCATAAGGGAGAAATTTAAGAAACCAGCTGACGCCGGACACGAGAGAGAGAGAGAGAGAGAGAGAGAGAGAGAGAGAGAGAGAGAGAGAGAGAGAGAGAGAGAGAGAGAGATTACCTGAACAGCTTATAATCCTGAATAACCGACCCAACAACTGTACACCCCCGCTTGCTATATATACCCTTGTAACCTTCATGCCATTTCATTCACTCTGTGAAAATAAATGCCAGAGCGCGTTTGAAATGTCAGAGGAAATAAACCTAAGAAAACAGAAATCTTTGCATGTCCTTGGGAAACCTGATCTACCAGCTACAGGCTGAGGAAAAAAGGATAATAAGAATAGAGATGACTGTATACATTAAATGCCATGGTAAAAGCTATGATTTTTATGCAGCTGCCCTCAGAGAAGGTCTCCTCCTTATTATTATTATTATTATTATTATTATTATTATTATTATTATTATTGCAGTACAGTAAACCCCCTGTATTCGTGTTCTCACGATTTGCGGACTCACGTATTCGTGGATGTCTCTGTGGAATGTATCTACCCATTATTCGGGGAAGATTCGCCCATTTGCAATATTTTTCACTGAGAAATATTCACTAATTACTGTATTTTCATATCATTTTCATGACTAAATGCACTTTTTTTTTATAAAACTAATAAAATACTCAGGTATAAGCATTTTTAGATTGTTTGTTTTGTGTTTAAACTATCAAAATAGGCAGTTCTAAGTGTTTTTAAAGGGGTTTTAAATATTCCCGGATTTTAGCTATTCGTGGGGGTGTGCAGTACACATCCCCCGTGAATACAGGGGGTTTACTGTATTATTATTAATATTTGAAAATTAGTACTTATTATTAGGTAAATCATTTTTGTTCTGACACAATATACAAACCCGAGGTCCTTTACATTAGGATTACTTTCAGGCGTAGACTGGAAACAGCCGTTGAACTTCAAACAAGGTGGTTAAGCAGTTAACTACCGTCCAGGAGACGGGAATACTGCCTACCCGGATGTAAACATTCCAATTTGCTTTCTGCCGTCGTGGAATGCAGACGTTGTTCTTCGCTCTGCCTGACTGCCCTTTTTCAACCTTTTGGTGGGAAAATTCCTTTTTTGTTTCGAGAATGAATGTTGACAAACCTTCTAAACCCTCCTATCCCCAGCATGTGTGTCCTGGTGTGGGAAGCAAGTAATTTAATACCTTTCGTTCCAGCGTCGACGCAGACCCACGCCCTTTGCCCAACTTGCAGGGGATGTGTGTGTTCACGCGACGCTCCTTGTAGCGAGTGTTGCTCCTAGTCTCCCGAGCAATGGAAGAGGTTTGAAGGGAGGAGACGCTACTGCCGGAAGCCGGCCAAGGAATCGTCCGAGGGTAACGCCCCCGACGACTCCAGTGGTGGCTAATGTGTCGGGTTCGTTTCTCCCTCCCTGCGAACTTCCCCTGCTTGCTCCCTCTCCCTCAGGTGAGGACTCTCCCTCCCCTTCCTCATTCGTTTCATCGGGTGTGGAAGGGCGTGGGGGGGTGGTTGATCAGGACATCCTCTTGGGTCTGTTCTCGAGCTGGAGGGGAAATTTTTCCCCCAGAGCAAGCAGAGACTTCCCAGTTTAACCCGACATTTTCCTCAGGTTTAGGGGTGGATACTGACCAGGTATCAGACCTGTCCTCGGCCTGCTTACACCTGGGTCTACCTGGCGTTCCGTCACTGGAGGCCCTGATATCTCATCTGTCTGGCGCTCCAATAACAACGCATTCGGCTACCACTACCACCACCATGTCTGTCACCATGTCTGCTTTCACCAAGCTGCCTGGGTTCGTGGCTTCACACCTGGACACCCAGGTTTCGGCTTCCCCTGCCTCTCACCATTCTGTACTGTTGCCTCCTGGGTTCCTGGCCCCGCTGTCACGACCTGAGCCTTCCTACATGGTGACGTTGACGGTGCTGTATATGACTGTTCCTGCCCCTGTTGCTGACCCTGGCCCATTTATGACTATGGTTCTGGCTCCTCGCTTCCCTGTCTCTCAGCCCGGCTTGACTACTGACACGCCTCCCATGGGACACTCTGAGGTACTGATGAGTGACAATACCACGGTAGTGGCATACGTCAAGCAGGGGAGCCTAGTGTCCCTCCCACTCCACCAGTTGACAATGCAGGTGCACGAGTGGGCAGTGGCTCACTTGGTAGAGCTGTCAGCCAGGTACATTCTAGGCAAGAAGAATGTCGTGGCAGACAAGCTCAGCCACCAGAATCAAGTGATAAGAACGGAATGGTCCCTGCACTTGGAAGTGATGGAAAGGCTTTTCGACCTGTAGGGGGCGTCCAACCATCGACCTGTTCGCCACCCGGCACAACAGAAAACTCCAGGTCTTCTGCTCGGTCGTGCCAGACCCATGGGCCGCTGCGAAGGACGTGTTCCAGTACCCGTGGGACAACCTCGATGTTGATGCCTTTCCTCCTTTCTGCCTGATTTGCCAAGTGATCAGCCGAGTGATGATTGCTTCCTCATCTTCCTTCGCCGAGAGAAGCTTCTCTCTGTTTCAGCTGTAAAAGGCTACCGCGCCGCACTCGGCCTAGTCTTGCGGCTGAAAGGAGTAGACATCTCCTCCTCCTTTGAGATTTCCCCACTAATGAGAAGCTTCGAAAGGTCTTGCCCACCCAGGGATCTCAGGCCCCCTGCGTGGGATGTGACACTCATTGTAAGGAGCCTGACTCGTGCACCGTACGAGCCTTTACGAGAGTCGTCAGACAGGGATCTGACCCTCAAGACCGTCTTCCTGCTGGCCCTGGCATCAGTGAAGAGAGTTGGCGAACTACACGGACTTTCCTTTAATGTTAAACACTCGAGGGGATGGGGATGAGTTACGCTCGATTCCGTCCCGGATTTTGTAGCGAAGACTCAGAATCCTTCGGTCCCTGACGCACAGTTCGAGTCCTTCACGATCCCCTCCTTAGAGGACTTTGTAGGTAATGAACCAGACGAGATGTTACTGTGTCCTGTTAGAGTGCTGCGGCGCTATCTGAAGAGGACTCGATGTCTCTGGCCTGAGTGTCGACGACTCTTCGTTAGTCCTGGCACGACCAAGAAGAAGTGTCCAAGAACACCATCTCCTTCTGGCTTCGTGAGACGATAAGGAGAGCGTATTCTGCTGCAGGAGAAGACGACACCGGTACGCTTCGTCCAAGAGCTCACGAAGTCCGCAGCATTGGTCCGTCCCTTGCTTTCCGGAAGAACACGTCGGTTGTGCAGGTGCAGAAGGCAGGTGTGTGGTCCCAACAGACTACCTTCACCTCCTTCTACCTCCGGGATGTTGCTCACAGGTCCTTGGACACTTTTTCCTTGGGTCCTGTAGTGGCTGCTCAACAAGTTGTGTAGCTTACCCAGCTCCTCTAACAGGACAGGTTGCATCTCGCCTAAGATGTACGGTTGTGATTGGGAGCATGAATGTAGAGTAACTGGCCTCACTTCTTTCTCCCCATCCTGGCTCTCTTCCCACAGGCAGGGAGCGGATGTGCCGTTACATGCTGGATCTGGCAGTTGATGCAGGTAAGCACCCAACGGGAGCTCCCGTTCTATTTTCCGTTCAGGTTGATAGAAGCAACCCCACTCCTTCCCCTTGCAAGGGTGGGAGGGAGACCATGACTATAAGACAAACCCAAATGCTTGCGATTGCCTTTATGTCATCCGACTCCAAGTTCTTCCTAGCCTACTTTGCACGAACTGACGTTTCCTCTTTCATGCAAAGGGACCCAGAAGTCTGACAACTGATCCTGCATTTCTTACAACCCGATCATTTTGTCAGAGGCAGTTTTCCCTTCCTCGCTCTATCGACCAGAAAGGGAAGACAAGGTGGTGAACTCCAGTTAGTTCAGGAGAAACACTCAGATTCCTCCCTCCAACGAGTAAGTCTCCTAATGTAAAGGACCGAGGGTTTGTATATTGCGTCGGAACAAATCACAATTTTTAAAGTAAATCGTATTTTTCCTAACTATACAAACCCAAGGTCCTTTACATTTTATGCCCACTTCATGCCACCCCTCAATCTGATACGTGGGCCGAAAGGCAAATTGGAATGTTTACATCCGGGCAGGCGGTACTCCCGCCTCCTGGACGGTAGTTAACTGCCTAACCACCTTGTTTGAAGTTCAACAGCCGTTTCCAGCCTACATCTGAAAGTAATCCTAATGTAAAGGACCTCAGGTTTGTATAGTTAGGAAAAATACAATTTACTTTTAAAAATTGTGATATTTGTTATACAAATGTGGTTAGTCCTCACCATCTCCCATGAATTTATTAAAAAATTCTTGTATTGTCATTTTCTCTCTCTCTCTCTCTCTCTCTCTCTCTCTCTCTCTCTCTCTCTCTCTCTCTCTCTCTCTCTCTCTCAGTATACATATATTTTAGTGAAAAAATATAGTAATTAGTGAATACACAGTGTTGCTCTATGAAAAAAAAAGTGAATTGTGATAATTTTAGAGATACGCCCCAAATAAAATCTGCAAGTTAGTGAAATTTCCCTTGCAGGCAAGTGAATGATGTGTTCCACAAAAATCCGCAACAAAATGAAATGCGAGAATGTGAAACGTGTAAAAACGGGGGGCCCACTTAGTTGGCCTGAATAAATCGAGATACTAGAAAACTTGATTTTGATTGTCCACAGTAGAAGTTCTCTTGCTGTTTGGTGGAGAGAGCGAGAGAGATAGAGAGAGAGAGAGAGAGAGAGAGAGAGAGAGAGAGAGAGAGAGAGAGAGAGAGAGAGAAACCTTGCTAACGTAATAAACGTTAGGACTGTGGTTTATTCAAAATGGATTACCACAGTCTAGGAGTGAACTAGGGTCAAGAAGCACGGAAGCCCTAAGCGAATTGCTTTCAGCTCGCTGACATAGATAAGAAGGCTCCTTTCTTCCGGGGACACGTCCCAGAAAAGGCTCCCCAACCTAGATCAAGGCGTTGAGAAGAAGTCTAAGACTAGTCTCAGAGGATGAAGGAACTTCCCTTCCACAGTAAGTTTGGACAGCCACCACTGTAGGTCCGACTTAAAACCAGGGCTTTGGGAAAAAATGAGTGTCTGGCTGTGTTTCTGCGTCCCAGTTGACTTGAGTGCAAAACCTTTGAGCATTTTTTCTTTGAAGAGAATCAAAGAAGTCAGTTGTCCAGGAAAAACTGATGTTCATGGCAAAAAAATGGAGTCAAATGTAAGAGGAGTGAGGACTCGAGAGAAGACTTGTGCCATAGAGGCCGAAGCCTAGATCCCCGAATTGGAAGATCCTGTCTCGTAAGACGGACCTGGGATACTCTCCGAAGTCTGGGCATGGACATGGAAGGAAGTATCCTGCATATGCAAGGTCTCATCCAACCGCCCTGGAGAATGGACAACAGGACTGTGGTTCATCTCCGTCTTGAACTTTGTTCTCTATTTGAAGAGGAAAACGGAAGCTGTGGGCCATGCAGGCTCGCTGATGACCCTGCGGACTAGAAGGCAACCAAATGAACTTGCAGATCACCGTGCAGACCCACAGACAACTGTACGGACTAGTTGCAACTCTGCTGATTCATGACAGCCATGTGGACAAGTGGACATCCATGTGGGCTCGACTTCTTCTTTAGACTTGATAACTCCTTGAGTGCACTCAACGACACCTTGTACAGACTAAAAACATATGTGAAACTGTATGTGGCAGCAACTAATATCTGGCATGCTTATAAAAGGCTTGAAAAGTCCATAAGAGACGCAAGCACCTGGGCACGGGATAACAGTTGCCTTGTCCAAAACCAGAAGTGACAATTCTTCTGCAGTCAGACACAATCCTTTAAATAGAAAAAATAGTCCGTGAGTGGGTGCTAGGCATTCGGCAGTGGGACCCTGGTACTGGCTAGACAATGCCGAGTGCTCTGGAACAGGTGTTGGGTGTTCGGGAATCTGTGCCAGGAGCTTGGAAGTGGATTCCAGGCATTTGGGAATGGGGACCGTAAGGGATCGTTGGTCCGAGAGGGTTCAAGGCATTTTCTCCTTTAGCTTGGAGCCCAAGTAAGGTCTTCCAACTAAAGAACGCTCAGGTGAGAAGGTATCGCAATTCCAAAGGAAGGTGGACCAAGGAAGAGGCAGCGGGAACCACAGCGAAACTGCAGGAATGCTGTGAGATGAAGCTAGCCTCCTTACCACTTGACAGGAAGCGTAGAACGGCAACCGTCAACAGCATGAATCTTCAGCGGCCGTGAAGAACCAAAAAACGTTATGGCGCTTTCTGTCTGCGCTGGAAACCTTGGAACTGGATGATGGAATTGCAAAACTCTCATGTGAGATTGACTAACTTGACCAACGTCTCGTGGACAACAGAGTCCCCAGTAGACTCCTCCACTAATGTGACGGAGGCTGTGTTCTGAGGAAGAGGTGATGTAGGGCAAAAATAATGGCTGATTGCAACTGTGTGGCTCTCACAGTAGTAAAGGAGCTCCAGAACTCTCTCTTCTTGAGATTCCAAAAAAAGTGTGGAAATCTCTAAAAACCATCTCAACTGTCCTTGACCGTACAGGACAGAACTAATCTTGACAAGATCTTCGACAAGGAGGGCTAGTTCTGTCAAAGCACCAGGAGGAGGAAAGTCCAAAGACACTTGTCTTGCTCCCTTTTCAACAAAAGTCAAACTCCCAGCTCCTTGAGATGCTTCTTGGAGGAAGAAGAAAACGCTTCAACAAGCTCATAAATTCGGGACACAAAAGTCCCTGTCTGCAAGGAACAGGACTCCAAGACACTAATTGTCGCCAAAAAGGGAGCAACATCGGCTTGTCTTGAATTTTAGGTGAAGGTGGAACAGAATGAAGAGGGCCAAAAAGCTTGTGAGCAGTCTGTATGGCACTCAGAGATGGGAGTCTGATACTGAAGAGTTGGCGCCTGGTGTTTGGGGACTGGCGCCAGCCACTTGAAAAGCCGGAGCCAGGCATTCATTTGGAGACTGGCGCTCAAGAAAGAACAACATTGTGTTCTTAGCAAAGATGGGCGCCGAGTACTAGAAGGCTGGCGTTGGGCGCATGAGAGCAGGCAATTGGAGCTCAGTAGGTTGGCGTCGTGCACTAAAGAGAGTGCCGAGCGCCTGGAAACTGGTTTTGGGCGTTCGGGAATAGGTGCTGAGAGAACAGAAACTGGCGCCAGACTATTAGGATGGCTGCAGGCGCTCAAGAAGACATCAGTTGATGAGTGATGATAACACTACACATATATCAAGATGCCATTCCAGTGGCTGTCTAACACTACACATCCATCAAGATGTCTTTCCAGTGGTTGTCTGCCAATACATGGGAATATACTACAGGTTCGACTGAGGGGGCGACTACCCGTGGGCAAACCTCACTGACCTCCCGTGGACTTCCAGTATGCCTCTTCCCAGGTTTAGGGGAGTCTGACAGGGATCTTTGTCTAGGAGAGTCGGTGGGACGAGCAGCCACCTCCTCCACTACGCATCCATCAAGATGCCTTTTCAGTGGCTGTCTGTCGATACCTGGGAATGTGCAGCAGGTTCGACCGAGGGGGCATCTACCCAGGGTACTTCCCACCAGCCTCCATTGGACTTTCAGTATGACTCTTCCCAGGTTTAGGGGAATATGACAGTGACTTAGGTCTAGGAGAACTGGTGGGCTGGATAATCACCTCCTCCACTGCACAAGACTGGCAATGGCACAGAAGGGAAGCAAGGGAGCCAGCCACGGGAGCAAGTGGATAAAAAATAGAAGGGCTAGTAGCAGGAGAGGGAAAAAAAATGGATGCAAGAGCTGGTGCTGGGTGCTCTGGACTGGCGTCCCGCCGTAGTTGGCACCAGGCGAGCTGGGCACCAGGCGAGCTAGTAGCTCGGGAGCTGGTGGGTGCTCCTTGTGCAGGGATCATGCTAATCTTCTCTGTATTGTTCTGATTTTGGTATATGTACTGCCAAAGCAAGTATCGGAGCACGGTTCTCGGTTGTCAAGAAAGTCTTCTCTTGCTAAAGCTCATCGCAACCAAAATATTAAGCTCAATTTCTCTCCTAGTGTATTCCTGACCTTACACTTTTTCAGTTCTGCAAAGGAAATTGTGATAAGCATATGTTTAATCTTGATTGCAAATTCGCTAGAGTAGCAAAAAAATTGATGAACTTGAATCAACTTAAAAATAATAGAGCAAGAAAAAACTGATCCTGAAAGCTTTCAGCTTGAAGGCTACCCAAAGTAAACAGTAATACTTCACCAAAGTCCAGTTATACAACCAGGAAATAATGAACAAAGCTGCTGCAAGTACTCGATGTTTACATGAAACATGGCAGAAACAGAATGAGGTTGTCTGCTAAGTTGTTCCTGGTATTCCCACTAGTGATTGGGACTGGTCACCTACACCAAACAATTGAAGTGCTACCGCAAATTTTGAATTTAAGCTGCTGTGCTAGTTAGAAACTATGGCTATGTAATTACTTGGTACGTTACTTACATAAAATTTGGGTTTTGCACTGTGCTGAGAAAAGAAACAAACTAGACCGGAACAAGGTGCAGAAAAGTCAAGTATTTTGTGCTATTTCAGTACTAAGAGCTTTTACTTGTAAGTAAATCATATATAAGTTTCTTGCTGTATTTCCAGTTTTTAGAACAGTTAAATAATTGTTATTCAGACTGTCATCTACATGCAGTTGTCCTTCAGATTATCAGGTTTCACCTTTTATGGACCTTGATGTTATCCAGAGGGTCCCCAGTACCACAATGAATATGGTAAATATATATACAGCACAATTCATAATTTTAAAAACTGTGCTCGGATGGTTGGCAATGCTATGCAGGTGAAAAGAAGTGTTGGTAATGCTGCATATGGGCATAAGCATGTGGAGAAGGGTTGTGAGAGTGGTAGGCTGGGAAAAGAGTAGGGGTGGGGTTGGCAGGATGGGTGGGAAGTGGTAGGTGGGTGGGTGTTTGACTTTTTGAAATGCAGCTGGAGAAAGTAGTCTAATGTGAATGCATTGCTATATGTTGAAGGAGTATTTTGAAGATTTGCTGAACATGGAGGACAGAAGATAGGCAGAACTGAATGATGAAAGATTAATTAGGGTTAATGTAAAGCTGAGAATGCCTGTCGAAATAACTTGTATTACATATGGGTTGCTGCGGTACAGTATTGAGTAAGTCTGTCAGATGTGAAAATAAAAGTGATTTGGAGCTATATTTCTCACAAAAGTGGGTTCTGATCCTGATGCACAAAATCTTTCACTCTCAAGGGGTCCTTGTCCTTGAAGCACAGTACTTTAATACTCTTGGGCCTTTTCAGTAAGTTCACTAATGCTTTACAGACAAGCAATGAAAAGTAGCATGTAGTAATGTTGGTAGAATATAAAAACATGAGATCAAAGATGGTTTGACTGAACAAAACAAGCGGAGAAAAATGCTAGAGCACATTGTAGTTTGGGTTCGTATGATCAGCCCACTGCATCTGTGATCCAGCTCAGGTACCTTGTAGCATCATGAATAATTTTTCTTTGGTAGATGCTTATGCATGGTTTATGATGAATTTAATTAAAAATTAATTACCATTTAACACACAAACACTTTTAGTACTGTACCTGAATATTAGATTTTGAAATGTGGAAAATCTGACTGCCAGAATATTCACCCATAATATTCAGTAAAAAGGGTTACCATATGTTGTTTACACCAGTAGATCCTAGTCATATTGTGGGAATGAGGTATGCTGTGGTATATACAGTGCAATTCACTGTATAAATAGTCTATGCTGGGGAACCTATAATAATTCAGTTTTTCACTATATAATAATAATTAAATATTAGCTAACTAAGAAAATTATGATATACAGTATATGTAATGACATCTATGTTGTTGGACACTCCTTGTAAAAGTACTCAGTATTTAAGGTAATTTTTTACTGACTCATATTTTTTAAACCCTTCTCCAATTCCTGAATTGTCAAAACCAGAATTCTAAAATTTGACTTTCAAAGCTCTCTGAGTGCTTTCTTTCGAGCTCAGTGGTCTATTTGACTGCTGCTGCTGCTAATAATCATAATAATAGTAATAGCAGTATTAGTAGTAATAGCTGTAAAAGCATCATTAATTTTATAAAGAATCTCTGTTATGCACTTGAGTGTGCTTCTCTGCAGCTGGAAGTGAGTGAAGCAGTTTTCAAAATGACATTTACTGACTATAATTACACTGTAGAAACCAATTGTTTGTTAACATATGTTTGCATCTTGACAGGTTAGATATCGATTTTACAATGCTCATGACAGGTACATTATATATAAGGGTGTTTCGAAATTAGAGCCCCCCCCCTCTACAACATAAAGTAAAATTGATATGGACAAAAACAAAAGTAATTCAGAACAGGTATTTATTTAAGTTTCTCTCTGAGTATTTAATATTTTGTGTGGCCTCCATCTGCCTGTACCACAGCCTGCATTCTTGAGGGGTATGATTTCAGCAAATCCCAAAAAAGCTGAGACTCAAACTCCATTTCCCTGAGCACTTCGGTCACCTCTCTTCGCAGGTCGTCGAGGCTTGGTATACCATCATAGTTCACTGTGCGCGCTTCAGCACGATCCTTTAAGATACTACCAATGTTTTCACACACATTAAGGTCAGGGGAGGTACCTGGAAATTCACTTGACGAGAAGAAATCAATACCACTCTTTCGAAGCAGCTCCTGTGTCTGAAGAGCCTTGAAACATGGTGCCTTATCATGCAAAAATGTGACTTCTTCAACAGATAACACATTTTCAGGATCTTTGAGGAAAGGAAATACTCCACCAGTAAGCACAGTTTCTCTGAAGTATTCGCCATTCCATGACTGTCCTTTTCTTTGATGATCCACATTAACTGTTTGGCTGTGAAACAGAGAAAAATTCCCAAACATTTAGGAAATTTCACAACTTGGCGATAGCGCACGTCATCGCTGATATCATCCAACTTTGCAGCCCAAATGATGTCATTTTTATGATTTGGCTTCCTGACTATGTAAATGAAGAATTCATCTGATGCGGCAACATGGAGAAAGTCAGCTTCATCCCAATCTTTAAGAAATGAACCACAAAACCATGCACGGTCTTCTCTCTGTTGCTGAGTGATGTTGGGCTTGCTGATAACATGAAATGGCTTGATACCAGATTTTTCAACTCACGATATACAGCACTATAACTTCTCTTCTTTCCCCTTTTTGTTTCTAGTTCAAGTGCCAATTTACGTAAAGACTTTCTTGGTCTACCCACTGCCTCAGCTATGATGTCTTTTGACTCCTGAGAAAGGACTTCAGGCCTTCCAAGATTCTCACTCTTTTCGTGATGACAGTCATATGGATTTTTGTTCCAGTTTCTTTTAACAAAGGATTCATCTCTTTAATGTATTTAGCTATCCAGGAACGTGAAATGAAGAATGCGCCAGCATCTCTGGCCTCTGTGAAGGTTATAGCCTGGATTCAGTCAATCCATCTGATTTCCTCTGAGTCGTTAGCCATGGCTGTATCTAACTCTGTCACTCAGTCTGAAAATACAAGAAATGTAAAATGAAAAATAGCTTAATAGAAACTTAAAATAATGTGCTTGGAGATAGGCTATAGCAGAAAACTTCATGACTTTCCATTTGTTCTGTGGAGGGAGGGAGGGCTCTAATTTGGAAACACCCGGTACTAGATTAAGATCATGGGGAGGATATCTAGCCTTGATTAGTTAACCCATTTTACTCTTAGCCATGTTGGAACAACTTTCCTCATTAGAAGAGCAAATTGGAGATGGGACTTGTTAGTACCTGCATGGCAGTAGCTTAGTTGTCTTGCTGTAGAGTCCATCCCTAGGGTTCATGTACTTATCATAACCACCTCTTGGTGGTTATGATGAGGAAAATGAAGCTCTGGTTGTAGTATGCATATACAGTACAGTTTTTTCATTAATCAGAGGCATTGATGAGCCTGTGATCCTGGACACTCTTAATAATCTTAGTGGGTATTGAGTGATTTATGTCTAGTAACAGTGTCACGATGAATGTAGCAATTATGTATACAGTACTTATAAACATTATTAGATTGGCTGATCACAGTTATATATTTACCCTCCCCTAATGGTTTTGAAAATATAATGTACCTGTTGTAATATTTGTAAACCATTGTCATTTCCTCAAAGAAGATGTAAAGATGTACCTTTGTGGAATCTGGTTTGTTAAGTTTAAAGTCCTCCTGGGCCTTTGTAGGCTTATAGGACAGGTTTGTACAGTGTAAATATATTCCGTAAAGGCCTTTTGGAAAGTTGCTTCACCTGTACATTATTCAGCCTATGGAGAAGAATCTGAGTAAAATGAATGGTTCTTATTCAGCTATTACAATAAGCAAAACATGTTGAAAATGATAAAAATGATAATGACTAATAATCAGAAAGATTTTCCAGACACTACAAGTTTTTTATCAAAAGTGCTTTTGTTTGAAGTCAGTTTAAATTAGAGTGAGAATAAACTACTTTTTGCTTGTAAGGTTATAGGACATCAGTGAAAAATGCTAATACGCCTGAGTATATGAAAATTATAAAGCAGGAATTAGTAGTGCATATTCATCATAAACTATAGTATTTGCACTTCTGAACATCAAGAGAGCCCATTGTAGCTAGAGGAAAAATCATTGCCATAGACTAGGAAAAAATATTTAGTGAATAGATATTTGTAACTTAGGAGTAGAGTGAGTTCTGTATAGAGATGGTTCACTTAGAGTGGGATTTAGTTTGACCTGATTGGAATTGCACTTGGATTGGAAAACTTGGACCATTTTTATTAGTCGCTCTAGGTTGGCAATGAAGACAAGGTATCTGCACTCTGAACAAGTCATACTGTAATTATAATTAAAAGTATTCTGAAATGTTAACAATTTCTTTAGGATATTAGTCTGATTTAATCATTTATTCTTTTCCAGTGTGTAGGGGAGTCTGTGTCACTGCATCCAGAAAATAATGCGAGCAATGGTGCTAATTTTACAGGAAAATCAACTTCGGTAATATACTTATAATTTTTTGCTTGTCATTTTGTTTCTAAGGGAAAAATTTGTGAGGAGAGCTAACCTTGCATTCATGATATGTTTTAGTAAATGAGCGTGGTTTGAGTGAATGGTGTTGATGAGACATACAAACATAAGCACACATCTGTAGTAGTGATGCTTGATGGAACCATTCATTTATTCATTCAGTTACAGTAATTTTTCTCAAATCTAAATCTTTGTCTTTTGTTAATGGTAACTTTTTCTTCATCCCCACTGCTATTCCAAAGCTAAGGGTCTTACTTGTATGTTAACATTAACTGTTGATTGCTAAATTGCTGTGGGGACATAATTATAGTCTAGATTATTTAGGATGGACCTTACCTGCGGTTGAAGTTAGCTTACATCTCCGCGCCGATAGGCAAGTCAGCATTCGAACAAAAGATCAGATGGCTCCCTGGATGACTGTCTAGTTCACCTGTTTGCCACCAGGTGTGTTTCAAATATTTAAGCTCTTGTCAGAATTCTCCTTGCCGCCATTGGTATAGACACTTGTTGGTATTTCATGGCTTTTTGCTGCTATCATGGTACTGTACATCTATTTTTCCTAGGATGCCTTCACTGGAATCAAGGCTAAGAATTTCAGGTTGTGTAGGAATGATTATGTACTGCGTTAGTAGAATGTTGATTTTTTTTAGGAGATACACACTTTTTATGCCGGCTGCTATGGTTTTAAGTGTTACCTTAAGAATAGAGGTGAGGAAGTAGGGATTTTCGAAGGACTTTCTGCTTAAGTTCGTTAGTACAGGTAGTCCCGGTTCTGACGGTTCCGCCACGACGTTCGAGGTTACGGCGCTTTTCAAATATATTCATCAGAAATTATTTCCGGCTTACGACGCATGTTCCGGGGTTACGACGCGTCATCGCATCCGATCCGACGGAAGAAATATGGCCCCAAAACGGCAGAATAATCATAATTTGAAGGTTTTTTTGATGTAAAACTCAATAATAATGCAGTTTACATCGTTTTCAATGCACCCAGAGCATGAAAAGTAAGGTTTTCTTATGATTTTTGACGATTTTCGACGATTTTCCGGCTTACGACGATTTTCGGCTTACGACGCGGCGCAAGAACGGAACCCCCGTCGTAAACCGGGGACCGCCTGTATAGGCAGAGAACGGAAGTAGTTATTTTACGAAGCAATTAGGTCAGGTTATCAACCTGTCATTTCTTTGGTACATACAGTATGTGACTTCTGCCATCACTGACACCTAGTATGAGGTTGTTAGTACCGATAGGACTAATTATGTAGGTAACGAACAGTTTTATTAGAAATTAATGTGTCTAACTAGTCTTACTTATTCTGACGTTCTAAATCCTTGTCTAGTAGCCTATTCCTCTTTCTCTGTTGAAATGCACTTGTTTGTTCTTTATCGTGTCTTTTCTTCGCCTGTCAGCAAATCTCTTTGTTCTGCCACTATTAATGTTTTTTTTTTTCAAATCTACCATGGTTACAGTATCTTCTGTTGTTTCCAAGCTAGGTATTATTTTAGCTTTATAGCTTTCTAAGGATGTGTTGTATGGGAATGCTCTTAAGTCTGTGGACTTGCTTTCGGACAAGGTGCGAGGGTCGTTGTAACTCCTGTCTCCCTGTGCCTCCCAACTTTCCCATTTTCTTTTGGTGCCTCGTTTTCTTTCACTCAGCTTTGACTGCTTTTTCCTGTCTATCAATGAAGCATTTTGCTGTCTACCTTTCATCAAGTCATGGATGCGATGCAGGTGCTGCTTCACTGTATCCTCATTTATTTGAGGAAAGAGACCACATAGAGAATAAGTCTAGGTTGTCTCCTGTATTTTGGTGCCCTTTAAGTATTTGGAGAAAGAGAACCCAAGCTTTCTCCTTCAATTAGAGCACGTTTCATAAGTTTTCTTGTACTTGGGCACACAAAACTCCCTTTAAATCTGCCAGGGCTTGACCTCTGGTTTTTCAGATGGACATTTTTATTGAGGCCAACAAATTGATCTTTCTTTCAAGGGTTGTTCCTTTCCTTCCTAGAGAGTGGGCGGGGCCTTGCCACCATCTCGGACAGAAGAAGAAGAGTATTGCTGCGATTTTCGAAAATCAAGCTGCCGTCGCGTATAACACTACAGCGATGTAATTACTGGGTTAGTATAAATAAAACTATTTTGTTATAAAAATGTCATTTTGTTTAGCACTATCAACAGTTAAAAAGAGTAAATTTATTGGAAGCACTCTCCTTAAGGCTATTGTAAGGGAATGCTGTTTTATGTTTTTGCATTATAGCTTAGAATGAGGTTGAGTCTGAGTTTTCAGAGAACTCTAAGAATTCCATTTAACTTCTGGTGGGAAAGAAATGGAAACAATTCTCCGTCGTGTTGGGGCAATTAAAACTTACTTAGATAGGCTAAGCCTGAAAGAGGTAGTTATCCTTTTATTTTGTGATTTTAGAACCTAGAACATCTGTGTCAAAGGTTAAGCCTGGAGAAGGCAAAAGTAACCTATTATTTTGTTGTTTTAGAGAACATAGATGTCCTTGTCAAGGGTTAAGCCTGGAAGAGGCAAAGTTAACCTTTAATTTTGTGGTTTTAGAAATCTCGAATGTCTTTGTCAAAGGTTAAGCCTGGAGAAGGAAGTTAACATTTTGTTTTGTGGTTTTAGGAAACCCATATGTGTGTGTGTCAAAGATTAAGCCTGGAGGAGGCAAATTGAGTTTTTGTTTTGTGGTTTTAGAAAATGTAGATGTCCTTGTCAAGGATTAAGCCTGGAAGAGGCAGAATCAACTTTTTATTTTGTAGGTTTAGAAACCTAGAATGTCTTTGTCAAAGGTTAAGCCTGGAGAATGCAAAGTTAACATTTTGTTTTTTCTGACACGATATACAAACCATCGGTCCTTTATATTAGGAATTACTTTCAGTGTAGGCTGGAAACAGCCGTTAAACTCATGAGCAAGGTGGTTAGGCAGTAACTACCGCCAGGTAGGTGGGAATACCCACCTGCCTGGATGTAAACATTCCAGTTTGCTTTCGGCCGTCGTACGTTGCAGACGTGGTTTCGGATCTCTTTGCCTGACTGTCGTTAAGCTCTTAGTATCCCGGTGGGATCTTAATGTATTTTTGTGTATACATTGTGTGTTTGATATTTATTAATACAAACCCATGATTTGTGATAACCTTGCATAAGCCGTCATTCCCCTGCGCTGTGTCTTGTTTGACAGCCAAGGGCGTATTTAGAGGAGCGTAACCGAGTGGTAATGCTTCTCTTCCAGTACTTTATTTAGATACTGAAGGCGCTCCCCTGTACAATCAGAGATATTTATTTGGGACGTAATAACTTCGCTCCCCTACGTTGATCAGGACGTATATAAGAGTTCGCTTCCCTTCTTGGGCTCCCGCCCTCCGTGTAAAAGGGCATGACTACTTCTTTCCTACTTGTGCTGAGTGTTGTTTTCGCCGCCTGCAATTAGATAGTTGCGGGGCGGGTGGGAGGTTGTGGGTGTCTGTAAGTTCAGCTTCCACGGCACCCTTTGTGGCCTCCCCTCGCTCCTTCTCTCTCCCCGTAGGTTCTTCCTTATCTCCCCTGCGGTAAAGACCTCTCTCCTTCGCCCTCTTCACTCACTTTACATTTGCAGGTACTCGAGTGTTCTATAGTGCATTCGGCATCTCAATTAGCCAGATGCATCCCTGGTGGGGATGTATTGGTAGGTGAGCTTGGCCTCGGGTTTGAGTGATTGGGACAGAAGGTGCTGCTCACTCAAAGATTCATGAAGAGACTGCTCGACTGAGAAATCCCTACTATCTTTCTGTTGCCTCTGTGCACAACAAGTCGGTAGTTTTTCTCGCTCCTTTATACCAGACCCAGGGGCCGCTATGGTGAGACATGCTGTCTTTCTGGGAAATTTGATATCTATGTTTTTCCCTCTGTATTTGTCTTTTTCACTAGGGGTTCTCAAGCATTGCTCACCCTGGGTTACAGACATGCTGGAAGACTTCGCCTCTTGCCCGACCTGGTAGCTAAGGCATCGAGAAGAGTTCTGCTTGACCCAACCTCCTGTAGCAGCTACACAAGGAGCGGTTTTTTGGGCAGACATCCCGATGTGTTCGTTACTGGGAGACCTTCCAGCTTCCCTTGCAAGCATAGGCTTTCTTGCTGAGCGGCAGTGGATATAGCTGGATATCCCTTGAAGTCCTCTGCAACACTCCCAGGGAATGGAACCGTCTTCGCTGGTGGGTGTGGTTGACGGAACTTCTTCTCTGGTCAGAGTCGCTTTTCAAGTCTGGACTTCCTTGTCTTCTCCGCTATCTGAAGAGGATTCAATGTCTCTGGCCTGAGTGTCGATGACTCTTCGTTAGCACGGGCTTGACCAAGAAAGAAGTGTCCAAGAACACCATCTCCTTCTGGCTTCGTGAGACGATAAGGAGAGCGTATTCTGCTGCAGGAGAAGACGACACCGGTATGCTTCGTCCGAGAGCTCACGAAGTCCGCAGCATTGGTCCGTCCCTTGCATTCTGGAAGAACATGTCGGTTGTGCAGGTGCTTAAGGCAGGTGTGTGGCCCCAACAGACCACCTTCACCTCCTTCTACCTCCGGGATGTTGCTCACAAGTCCTTGGACACTTTTTCCTTGGGTCCTGTGGTGGCTGCTCAACAAGTTGTGTAGCTTACCTGGCTCCTCTAACAGGACAGGTTGCATCTCGCCTAAGATGTACGGTTGTGATTGGGAGCATGAATGTAGAGTGACTGGCCTCTCTCTCCCCATCCTGGCTCTCTTCCCACAGGCAAGGAGCGGACGTGCCATTAAATGCTGGATCTGGCGGTCAATGCAGGTAAGCACCCAACGGGAGCTCCCGTTCTATTTTCCGTTCAGGTTGATAGAAGCAACCCCACTCCTTCCCCTTGCAAGGGTGGGAGGGAGACCATGACTATAAGACAAACCCAATGCTTGTGATTGCCTTAATGTCATCCGACTCCAAGTTCTGCCTGGTCTACTTTGCACGAACTGACGTTTCCTCTTTCATGCAAAGGGACCCAGAAGTCTGACAGCTGATCCCGCGTTTCTTAGAACCCGATCATTTTATCAGAGGCAGTTGTCCCTTCCTCACTCTATCGACCAGGAAGGGAAGACAAGGTGGTGAACTCCAGTCAGTTCAGGAGACACACTCAGATTCCTCCCTCCAACGAGTAAGTCTCCTAATGTAAAGGACCGAGGGTTTATATATTGTGTTGGAACAAATCACAATTTTTAAAAGTAAATTGTATTTTTCATAACTATACAAACCCGAGGTCCTTTACATTTTATGCAAACTTCATGCCACCCTTCAATCTGATACGTGGGCCGAAAAGCAAATTGGAATGTTTACATCCGGGCAGGCGGTACTCCCACCTCCTGGACGGTAGTTAACTGCCTAACCACCTTGTTTGAAGTTCAGCAGCCGTTTCCAGCCTATGCCCGAAAGTAATCCCTAATGTAAAGGACCTTGGATTTGTATAGTTAGGAAAAACCCTGGATTTGTATAGTTAGGAAAAATGCAATTTACTTTTAAAAATTGTAATTTTTTCTGGAACCTAACCCCATCGTAAGTAGGATAATACCTGTATAGGCATTTTTAGTTTGTTTTGGTTGTGTTTGAACTATCAAAATAGGCAGCTCTAAGTGTTTTTAGGAGGGTTTTAAGTATTTTATGGTTTTAGCCACTCACGGGGGTGTGTGGTACACATCCCCACCAATACACAGTTTACTGTATATATAAATAGTACATATATATATATATATATATATATATATATATATATATATATATATATATATATATATATATATATATATATATATATATATACACACACACACATATATATACATATATATTGTGACAGAAGTGCCCAGTGTCTGATCTTGAATTAAACCTGGTATCTAAGTGCTTGATATTTGATTACCAAACTTACCATTTATCCGACAATTATAGTTACCTCACAACAGCCAGACACCTGAACCCTCATCACACATATAAAATGACTGATTTCTGTAAAGGCAACAGTAGTCCCTTATAAAACTTATCAATCATGAAAGAAAGCAGAATAAGTTCATTAAAACAAGTGTGAGGTAAGATTAAAGGGCTCAGAATAAACTTTAAAAACGATAATTAGAGAGAAAGTGGAATTACAGTTAATAATAATATTTATTATTACATAGTTTCAGAACAAAAGAATCTCTAGTTGATTATTATGATAAAATGTAAAGATATCGTCTCATGGAAAATCCCAGAACGATGTTAGGCAACTTACGTGATAGAATTTTCCACCCAACAGAGTTCTGATCGGGATGACCGAGTCATATAGGAATGCATTATTTCAGCAGTCTGGTATATTGACGAGAACAAGTTGCCTCCTTATAGCACAATTACGCTATGTCTTTCTCTCCACTCCACTTCTTTTTATAAACCATACAGGGTTTAACCACATTAACTTTAAGCTAACTCTATGGAATCTGCACATCTGAACATAAAATTATACAGTATACAACAATACACACATACACACAACAACTAAGGGGAGATTACTGCATTATGAAAACCACAGCATATGAATATATACATATATATATGCATACATGTATACATGCACACACACAGATACACACACACACACACACACACACATATATATATATATATATATATATATATATATATATATATATATATATATATATATATATATATATATATATATATACACACACACACACACAGTATATATACACACACACAGGCAGTCCCTGGTTTTTGGTGGGGTTATCGGCATCTCTGTTAGGTATGTATCGGTGCCAGTACCCAATTATCGGTGCTAATAAGCGGAAATCGGCAATTTTCGACAACGAAAATTGCTGATTTTTGTCACAAGACAAGCCCCGTAAAACCAGATCGCTGATAACAGAACCCGCCAGTAACTGGGGACTGCCTGTATTCACACACATAAACATTCATACGGTATGCATACTGTGAATGTATATATATATATATATATATATATATATATATATATATATATATATATATATATATATATGTATATATATATATACACATATATATACTGTATATATATGTATGCATGTATGTATATATATATATATATGTATATATGTTTGTATATATATATATATATATATATATATATATATATATATATATATATATATATATATATATATATATATATATATATATACATACAGTAAACCCTGTATTCACAGGGGATGTGTAACCCCACCCCGTGAATGGCTAAAACCTGCGAATACTTAATCCCTTCTAAAAACACTTAGAGCTGCCTATTTTGATAGTTCAAACACACCCAAAAAAAACTAAAAATGCTTATACAGGTATTATCCTACTTACGATGGGGTTAGGTTCCAAATAACCCATCGTTTGTTGGAAAAAAGTATCTCGAATATAGCCTAGCCTACGCTAGGGTATTCAGTACCATGTACAGTATACATATATGGTAGCCTAGCCTACACTGTAAAGTATACCCTATACATACACAGTATAGTAATTGTTAATATCAGCTAATTCTGAAGGTTCATGCAATGACTTATGATAATTCAGTACAAAGAGAAATTGAATAACAAACAAGAATTAACTTATCCTACACTATGGTATATTGTATACATTTACGGTAGCCTAGCCTACATTATACTGTACTCTATATTCAGATATTAATATCGTATTATACAATCATCAACGTAACGAATATGCACCTTTTCCATAGATCTTTTAAAATGTTCTGCTGTACTTCACTGTATCCAATAATATTGTATATATTCTTATATTGCTTTTGTATTATGATTTGTGATCATAGCGATCAATGTTTTGGTTTGGAAATCGATTACATGGTAAGTTTATTTCACTGTATTTATCTCAGTTCAGAGCACTTTTCTTGCTTCTAGTTAGTATAAATGAATCTCTAGATAATTTATTTATATGAGGCAAGGTTTTTTTTGGTTATATGAAGTGTTTTTAAGTCAAAATATAACTTAAAAATTATGTCACGTTGTGAAGTTAAATTAGCTGTTTTTTTTTCGTTAATAGATGTTGATGGCTGTTTTGGGGGGTTTGTTTTGTATAAAAAAAAAATCAAGATTCCGTTCGCTATTTTCGCTTGATTTCATCATAATATGAGCTTTAAGTGTTTATCGTTTATGAGCGAAAAAATAGCTGTCATGTGTTCTTTCATGCCCAGTAGTTTTGATTAAAATACTTTCTCTCCAATTTTAATTACGGTTGAGTTTCATCCATGTTCTGGTGCACAATAATTTATAGTCATTAGCAGCTTGAACACTGTTTTCCCAGCTTCAGCTGGTTCGAGCCCACGAGACGACGAACTTATTATCAACTAAAAAATTCCCCTTCGGTAACATATATGAAAATATATTATTTCCGAGGTAGAGCGAATTGGATATTAAAGGACGTTTGTAGCTTACTGATTGAATATGAATCACGGTGATGTGATAAAAAAAGTCATAATATGGCTGCGTGCGACAAACGCACTACGTGGTTAGCATGGCAGAGGTGGGTGAATATCGTCTCCAAATACAAACACCTGAGTTCGACGGGCGATTTGTATATGGGAAGACAATATCCACTTATACCTGACTTGCTGGCCGAGTGGGTTAAAATGCGTCCACTGTAGTCCTGAGTTCTTGTCTTCGCTGGTTCGAGCCCACGAGACGACGAACTTATTATCAACTAAAAAATTCCCTTGGTAACATGTATGAAAATATATTATTTCGAGGTAGAGCAAATTGTATATATATACAGTATATGTGCATATAGTATATATATATATATATATATATATATATATATATATATATATATATATATATATATATATATATATATATATATATATATATATATATATATATATATATATATATATATATATATATGTGTGTGTGTGTACATATATATATATATATATATATATATATATATATATATATATATATATATATATATATATATATATATATATATATATATATATATATATATATACACATTCATATACAAGCGGTCCCCGGTTTCTGACGGGGGGTTCCGTTCTTGCGCTGCGTCGTAACCGAAAATCGTTGTAAACCGGAAAATCGTCGAAAATCGTCAAAAATCATAAGAAAACCTTACTTTTAATGCTCTGGGTGCATTGAAAACGAGCGTAAACTGCATTATTATTGAGTTTTACATCAAAAACCTTCAAATTATGATTATTCTGCCGTTTTGGGGCCAAATTTCTTCCGTCGGATCGGCGTGATAAACGCGTCGTAACCCCGGAACATGCGTCGTAAGCGGGAAATAATTTCTGATGAATATATTTGAAAAGCGTCGTAACCTCGAACGTCAGAAGCCGGAACCGCCGTAAACCGGGGACTGCCTGTATATATATATATATATATGTGTGTGTGTGTGTGATTAGTGCCGTGGGGAATCCTGAATCTCCTGGAGGAGGATCTGCCTCATGGTTTGCACTAGGCACAGGGTCCTTCTTAATTGATGGCTCAACGTCCATGCTGGACAGAGCATGGCACTGCTCAGTGCTTGCAAGTGGCACTGGGAGCAGTTGAGGTTCAGGCATGCCTGACAAGGGTCTAGAGGTGCAATACCTCTCGGATAGCTTGAATTTGGCTGCGGCAGAGATTCCTGCCCCAGCTGGAGATCAGAGCCTATCGGAGAGTCTTGCTTGGGGGTGTCCTGTAGGCGTTGCTTAATTGGGCACCCCTCCCAATTTGTGGAGTGTCCCGTCCACTGGCACGTTCTACAGCAGTACTGCTCCTCCTGAACGTCTCTTCAGGGAGAGGGAGGACCTCTTTGTTGGCTGCCCCTTCGCGAATGGAGAGGGCTAGGCCGAGAACGGTTTAGTGTGTGCCCCCTTCTGCTGACCACTTTGGTGGGCGGAAGGTGGGTGTTCGTCTTGATTGGGTTCTCCCACAGACTGGGCCTCCATGGAGGAGGTAGCGTGGCTGCGCAGTGGCATTGGAGAAGGGCTTCCCTAGAGAAGGTCCTGACCCAACAGGAAGTCCACTCCGGGCCGAATTCTACCCACCACACCAAGGCAGTGGGGTAGCGTGCCACAAGGTGTCGTGACCTGGAGCTTGACCATGGGAACGGTAATGGTGTGGCCCGCTATCCACTTCATCTCCCACTGGGTTTTCTTGTCAACCATGGCACCGGCTGGCACTTGGGCCCTACAGATCAGGCTAATATCTGCCACAGTGCCTACTGTGACCGGAAGGGTCATGGGCAGGCTAGAGCCCTTAAGGGGGGCCACCGAGATGAACTGGGTCTCCAGTCTCTCGGGGTAAAGGATCTTTTGCGGCCCAGCTGTGGAGAATGAGGTGCTAATGAGGTTGACAAACTTGGTGGTGGGGACATGATGTGGACAGGCTGGATGTCCAGCACTGTAGTGGCCGGCAGTACCACAGGATTTGCACTGGCCTCTTATAGGGGCTCGGTGGCCTGCAGTAACTGTTGGTGGAGAGGGTTGAGTGGATGAAGAGGGAGAGGAGTTCTGGCTGGTAGTAGGAGGCTGCTTGTTAGTGCCTAGCTTGTATCGGCAATCAGCTTCAGCGTGCCCCACCCTCTTACAGTAGGTGCACGTAGGCTTGCTTGGCAGTCCATTCTTTGGGTGAGTTGAGCCTGAGCGTTACCTGGGTGGCACTATTCGCCGCTGAGATGTGCTGTGGGACTGGTTGAAGGTTTCCCATGAATTGGCCATGCAGCAGGCTTCCAAAAATGTGGTGGGCTGCTTATCATTTAGATATACAGCGAGAGGCCCAGGCACACATTGATAAAGAGCCTCCAGCATGGTCTGATTAAAGAGGTCCTCCAACGTAGTGCAAGACAAGGAGTCGAACCAGCGGGTACCAGACTGGGTCTTGTGACGGCCCATTCAGTCCAGGACCAGCCGACTTCCTTGGCAAGACCTCGGAACCGCTGTCTCCATTTCTCCCGGGTTATTTTGTAGGCCTTCATGATGACTCTACGCACTTCAACGATGTTGCCTCTGGCTCTACTCCAGTGAGTGAAGGGCTGCCCTAGCTTTTCCCTCCATGTGCTTGGCTAGTACTAATGCCCTCTCGGTCTTGGTGGTGCTGTAGTTATCGAAAAGTTCCTCTATTTCCTCCAACCATGCTTCTGGCTTGTCCTCAGTCCACTTGGGGATGAGGGAATTAATGCTTGAGATGGGAGCATTTGGTGCAGCAGGTGTGGGGCTGGAGGCTTGCTGTCTAGCCATAGCTTTGGCATTTTCCTTTTTTGCTCTTTCCAGCTCGAGCTCCTTTTCTTTGAGAGCTAGCTCACTCTCCTTGCAGGCTAACTCATGCTGTCTTCTTTCTTCTCTTTCGTCTTCATACTGCCTCTGTTCGGCCTCGTACCTCTGCCGTTCAAGTCTTTCCTCCTCCTCTCGCTTGGCCAAGTCATCCATCTGCTCCTTGACCCACTTGGTGAGGTCCAGTGTTGTGAGACCTGCCGCCGTCCCCAGCTCCATGAAGGCTTTATAATTCTCTGCTGCCATGGTTCTGGTGGGGAAGGGTGCCTGTCTGGGTCAACTGGACGTACTTGGGCAGCAAGGATGTGTCCCTCACATTTAGGGTTACTCTTCAGTGATGTGACACCTTTTCAGTAAGGTGGCACTGTGGTTGGGTGTGCCATGTAAGGTCACACTGGTGGCACTCAGTATCCTTATGTGCTGGTGTAGGTTAGGTACCAAAAGGACTTTTCTTCTGTGTTCCTTTTGTCTGGTTTCATTTTTTCTAGTTTGTTTGCTTGGTGGCACCATGGTGCCAGTGCGTTCCTAGGAACCCTTTACTTGAGTCCACTAGTCTGTATTTGAGGAAATGCACTCTACCCCAGCAGAGTGTAACAAATCAGAGAGAGAGAAAGAGAAGGTAAAAGGGAGAGAGAGATGTAAGCTATTCGGTTGATGACAGTGCTTCAGATTAGTGGCACTGTGGAAGGAAAATTAACTCGTGGTTGCTTATGAGGCCCTTGTGAGTGTCTGGTCCCAATACCCGCTGTGCTACTACCTCCTTCTCATGCAGAGGGGGAAAGGCTACCTTCTGGTTAAGTCTGGGTAAAAGACCTCACTCGTGACCGACAGTTTCTAACTGTAATTAATCTTAACTTGTCCTCATCTGTTTGTGGGACAGAGGTGTTTCTGGTTATTTGGTTTAGTTAAATTAATTATCCCAGTGTCGGCCCGAACTTTCTATGAAGAGGGTCACATACACTCGGTTAGGTTGAGTTGAATGCTTACTTGAATATATGAGAGAGAGAGAGAGAGAGACACCCAGCCAGCAAAATTGTGCTGCCTGAGGAAATTTAAGTAAAATTTTTATAACTGCACACTGGCAGGGTTCTTATTGGAAGATACGTCTTCTTGGGCTCTCTTAGGGAATTGGGTTAGCAATCGTAAATTTCTCGGTAGCCGGAGTTGGACGTCTTACTCTGAGGAGTTATAATTAAAATTACAAGTTCTTTTCTTTATATGATTCCTTACTCCAGTGGATTTGTATAGGAACTTGTTATATATTTCCTAAGACCTATCATTCCCTGACTAAATTATGTCTTGTTTTATCTGTTGTATGGAAACCTATCCTATTTTTTATTCATCGCATTCTATGTCTGGCTAAGATTTGTGAGGTTGGTTACTCCGCACAACGAAGTAGTCCCTGAAAGTGGCAATGAGGTAGATGCTAAAGGTGACTGTGGCACTACAAAGCAATCACACAATCAATAACAACAAAGGCTTTAAGATGGCGGACATGGGGAGCGGTCAACCAGGGCTTCCAAAATTTTGGATGAATCCTGTTATAAGCGCAGCAAAATTCAAAAGAAATGCAGCTGAGCGGCATGCTCGGCGGATGAATACACGACGTCTCGAGGTGCGTATGTTTACAATTGAATCACACAAAGCACTCAAATTCCTCTCACAAACGAACGAAGAAAATGCAGGAATACAGATTTACTCTAAATACACCAATAATGCAAAGGATTTTACATTAGGGAGATGGAAAACGAAATTACTATGAGCTACGCTTTTTTTTTTTCTTTTTTTTTTTTCTTTCTCACGTGGAGTTAATGCCGTCTGCTGCCGTCATGCTTATGGAGTGGCCGCTATCAAGACAAGGAAACGGATTCGTGATGTCCTGATGGGACTGAATTTATTTTATTTTAAAAGAAAAATGCAAATTATTAAGAAATTAACTATTGCAGTTCGTTTGCTATATTAATGACACGGGATTTTGATATGCTTCCCGCTACATGAACACTTATTAACTCTGTTACGCTCGATCAGACGTCTTTGTAGTGGCGAACGGTTACTGATTTCGAAATTCGATAAGCCCCACAAATTTTTGTTCTCCTTACCTACTAGAGACACGTTAGGACTTAGGAACATTTTCTCCGTTCTTCGTTGTGCACTAGTTAACTCGTTCAAAAATCAATATCATGCATTAATCCTTGGCCGGGGAAAATAGCAAAATATTAGCAATGACTCAATAACTAGGCCCACGACCTTCGCTGGAATGCAGAACCCACGGTATCTGAACACGGCAAAAGTGTTTCTTTTTAAAATTTTGCAACTTGTTAATTATAAATGCTCTCAATGCACAATTTCCTACCTATGCTAATTTCTTAATTATAAACTGGTATTCTTATTATTATTATGCCTTGTCCAGTCTCCTTGTTTGGAAGAATAGCATGAAATTAAATATCTGACTTTTCTCTTTGGAATTAATGTGTAATTTGATTCCAGATTCTTTTATCTAAAAACCCTTTAACGCCGAAGCCCTATTTACAAAATGTCTACCATATGCTGGCGGCGTTCGGTGAGTTAGCGCCGAAGCGGAAAAAAAGTTTTTTTCAAAAAATCACAGCACGCTTAGTTTTTAAGATTAAGAGTTCATTTTTGGCTCATTTTTTTTTGTCATTGCCTGAAGTTTAGTATGCAAGCAACCATCAGAAATGAAAAAAAATATTATCATATATAAATATTGGAATATATGACAGTGAAAAAAAAAACTTGTATATAATTGTATACAAATCGTGCTGTAAGCAAAACGGTTAAAGCGAATGAGTTAATTTTTTTTAGTTGTATTATACACTAAATTGCGATGATTTTGGTATACAACAAATTTTAAAACGATCAAAGCAACACAGAAAATATTATCACAAAATGATGCATGAATTCGTAATGAGCGGACGTAAAAAAATGTTTTTTTCAAAAATTCACCATAAATCGAAATATTGTGCTAGAGACTTCCCGTTTGTTGAAAAATGAAGCTAATTGATTGAATATTACTAGACTGTAAGTGTTTTAGCTTACAATTGCAGTTTTCGACCATTTGGTCGAGTTAAAGTTGACGAAAGTCAAATTTTTCTATTTATCGTGATTTATATGGAAATATTTCAAAACCGATAAAAGCTAAAACCATGAGTTATTTTTTTTGTATTGTACATGGAATTGCGCACATTTTCATATAAAAAAGTTTATGTAACAACTAATATAAAGTGGTGCAAATATTACGACAACGAGACGAAAGAATTTCTGAGATGTTGGCCGAGTTACAGCGCAGAGCGTAAGGAAAATGTTTTTAAAAATTCACCATAAATCGAAATATTGTGCTAGAGACTTCCAATTTATTGCAAAATGAAGTTAAACGATTGAATATTACTAGAATGTAAGAGTTTTAGCTTACAATTGCGTTTTTTGACCATTTCAATCGAGTTAAAGTTGACCGAAGGTTGAAATTTTGGCAGTTATCGTGATTTATGTGAAAATATTTCAAAACTGATAAAAGCTACAACCATAAGCTATTTTTTGTTGTATTCTACATGAAATTGCGCACATTTTCATATATAAAAGTTTATGTAACGACTAATGTAAAACGATGCAGACATTACGACAACATGACGAAAGAATTTCTGAGATGTTCGGCCAAGTTACCATGCGCAGACGTAAGGAAAAAAATTTTTTTTTTTCAGAAATTCACCATAAATCGAAATATTGTGCTAGAGACTTCCAGTTTGTTGCAAAATGAAGGTACATGATTGAATATTACTAGAATGTAAGAGTTTTAGCTTATAATTGCGTTTTTTACCATTTCGGTCGAGTTAAAGTTGACGAAGGTTGAAATTTTGGCAGTTATTGTGATTTATATGAAAATATTTCAAGACTGATAAAAGCTACAACCATGAGTTATTTTCTGTTGTATTCTACATGAAATTGCACACATTTCTATATATAAAACTTTATGTAACGACTAATATAAAACAGTGCAAACATTACGACAACGTGACGAAAGAATTTCTGGCGCGGACGTAAGGAAAAAGTTTTTTTCAGAAATTCACCATAAATCAAAATATTGTGCTAGAGACTTCCAATTGGTTGCAAAATGAAGGTAAATGATTGAATATTACTAGATCGTAAGAGTTTTAGCTTAAAATTTTGTTTTTTGACCATTTCGGTCGAGTCAAAGTTGACCGAAGGTTGAAATTTTGGCAGTTATCGTGATTTATATGAAAATATTTCCAAACTGATAAAAGCTACAACCATGGGTTGTATTTTGCTGTATTGTACATGAATTTGCGCACATTTTCATATATAAAACTATATGTAACGGCTAATATAGAACAGTGCAAAAATTACGACAAAATGACGAAAGAATTTATGAAATTTTCGGCTGAGTTACCACCCATGCGTAAGAAAAAAGTTTTCTTCAAAAATTCACCATAAATCGAAATATTGTGCTAGAGACTTCCAATTTGTTGCAAAATGAAGGTACATGATTGAATATTACTAGAATGTAAGAGTTTTAGCTTACAATTGCGTTTTTCGACCATTTCGGTCGAGTCAAAGTTGACCGAAGGTTGAAATTTTTTTGTAGTCGATGTCCAGTACGTCCACTTGGCACCCAACAGACAATTTTAGTCGACGTATGATACGTCCAATAGGCGTTTAAGGGTTAATTAGATCCTGGCAAGGTCGCCAGTGTTACGTGTGGGCCTTGGCTGATGAGTTTATTAATTAATTAATGTAATTTATGGGGCCCTGCGTCACCAATGGTACACGTAACCTGTCAAAGCTAAAGTTAACCTCAAAGACAGACTATTACTTAATTGAATAAGGTCGGGGAAACAATTTATGGGATAACGGATTACTCTGCAACAAATGGATTGTATCACACCCCTTACTTCCCAATTAGTCCCGAGAAAGAAAGAATGTGCAGTGATAGCGAGGAAATTACATGAACTTTAGCCCACGTCGGACAGTCAATTTTCCCCTTGCTTCAAGTAAAGTTATAACACAACGGATGTCTATGCTGGTAGATATAGCACGCAGTTTCGTATTATCGAAGGTTAATTCTCTTCCGAACAATGGGGTCAAGACACAAGGCTGCCTGAAATTTACTTACTTGACTTTCCCTAATTCCTACTTACTGCACGGTAATAGTTTACACAGTGTCACTAAACAATATTAATTATTCTTACACTAGACTTCATAGGAATAAATTGATTATACCAGGTTCTCGTAGATGGTGGTGAAAACAAAGGAAAATGGAAATACAGAGAAGAGACACTAGCAAGTCGACGAAAACTTGGCAAATTTCAAACTTACCGTTGACGTGGGTCGCTTGCGCATGCAACTGACGATCAGAAGTCTTGAAAATACCCATTTCGCCTCACTAGTACCCATGAAACAGTAAGAGGGCAAGCACAAAGAATTAGATACACACAACGCGTGTGACTCCTGCGATAACAAGTTTCTCTCTGAGTGGGCTGTTTTTCGCGTCAGTATGCCTATGTGCCTCCGGCAGTCTGAAAATTTGACAAAACATCGCGGAATGCATAGGACAGAGGAAAAGGAAACTTAAGACCACCTTTACTAGAGGTTACTTGGTAAGACCCTCCCTATGGGTTAGGCCTCTAATGCTAACCTATTCCTGCTAAAGACGTTATATTTTTTAAAAAAACACACAGCCTACCTCTATGCCCGTTAAGCTTCCTGTCTTTGTTAGAATGATATTTGTTTACTAAATAATGCAGAGATGGCGAACAGCAGAATATTTAAAAAAAAATATATATATATGTGTGTGTGTGTGTGTGTGTGTATCGAGAGAACAGATACAATGTATTTATTCGAAGTGGAAATATCCTATTTCCATTGGGTCTGTAGAAGGTACCATAAACTCACATAAATCTTTCCTCCTGTCGCAACAAGTTGCTAACCACAACTTCAAGAAAACACAAGTACTAACGAGGTGCTAAGAGAAGTCGCATCTGGCCGAAACCGAGGAGTCCTCCGAGGGGACAGCTGGGAAGCAGAACATGGCAAGACACCCCTCACCCCCGTGCCTTCAAAAGAGAGTCCAAATAAATAAGCCACTCCCACAGGTCAGGCCTAGTTGATTTGGTCAATCAAATGCCATCAATGCCGGAGACCTAAGGACACGACAGAGGGGAGATATTCAGAATACAGCACGAGCTCTCAACTTAGAATCCAACCAAGAAACTTACTTGAAATTAGAAAGGGAGTTAAGGCTTAAACCTGGAAAGAGCACATAGATAGAGTGTACAGTAAATCCAATTTTTGAAGGGAAGGAAATTCTCACACTTACTGAAAGATCACAAGTAAATGGGGTACATTACTCTTCTAGTCTACATGAAGTTAGCCAGGGTATAATAGCTTTGCAGGTTATAAATAACAGAGGAGGAAAGGTTAGGTTAACACAGGGCACAGAATTATGTTTAGCAGAAGTATACACCATTCCCATTCAAGTTGTAGAGAGGGAAATGGTATCAGCAATCAGTAAAGAAAATGAAAATTCAGCTCAGGACATAAAACTGAGAAGAGCTAAGATAGAGTCTCACTTGAAAGATATTAAGGAAGATTGTGCTAGACAGAAACTCATAGATTTACTAAGTGAATACAAAGACATAGGTGCTATGAATGGCAATACATTGGGTATTACAGGTGAAATAACGCATAGAATAAATATTCCACCAAACATTAGTCCACTCTACGTACCAGCCTGTAGAGTAGCCCATTCCCAGAAGGAGATCATTGAAAGAGGTACAAAAAAATGGATAGACAAAGAATAATAGAACCATCAAAATCTCATTGGTCTTTCCCACTTTTGCTAGTCCCAAAAAAGGATAAAACCTACAGAGTAGCGGTAGACTTCAGAAAGTTAAGCAAAATAACTGAAAATGATCCTTATCCAGTGCCATCTATGAGAGATCTTATCACAACTATTGGATCCAAGAAATACTTTACCACAATAGATTTCTTGCAAGGATTTTTACAAATTCCTTTGGACAAGTAAAGTAAACTGTTAACTGCCTTTAGTACAAGCAATGGTAGATATTAATATGTGAGATTGCCTTTTGGTCTGAAGTCAAGCCCAGTAACCTTTGTGAGGTTAATGGATAAGATTTTAGGTGATTTATTAGGCAAGGATGTACATTGCTATATAGACAATTTGGTAATAGCAACAGATACAATTGAAGAACACATAAAACTGGTGAGAGAAGTACTAAAGAGACCGAGGAAGGCGAATCTTAAATTGAGGTTAAAGAAGTGCAATTTCCTTAGAAGGACACACATTAAGCAAAAAGGGTGTGGAAGTAAACAACTTGAAGATTAAGTCAATCAAAGAGTATCCTACACCTCAATGTAAGAAGGATGGGAAGTCATTTTTGGGATTAACGGGTTTTTACTGCAAGTATATAAAGAATTTTGCAACAATATCTACTCCACTGACAGAGTTATTAAAAGAACGTGTCATTCGGGTGGAAAACAAGGCAACAAGAAGCATTTGATGAACTGAAGGAAAGGTTAACGCATTCTCCCATACTTAGTTTCCCAGGCTTCAGTAAAGAATTCTTTTTAGCTACAGATGCAAGTTGCACTGGTATAGGAGCATGCTTAATGCAGAGACATGATAAATATAATGCTATAGCATGTTACAGTAGAAAGCTAAAGCCCACAGAAGTAAACTACAGTACTCAGTAACAGACCTAGGGTCTTTAGCCATAAGAGACTCTTTAAAGCACTTCAGGTATATGATCTTTGGGTATAAGATAACTGTCTTCACTGATCATTCAGCTGCAGTAGAAATGCTTAAGAATCCGAATTTTTCCGGACGTAGAGCTCGTTGGTTTATGACAGCCCAAGATTATGACATAAAGTTGAAATATGTTCCAGGGAAGGCCAATAAAGTGGCAGACACCTTATCAAGGTATAGTGCACAAGGTGATAGTATACATATGATAAGTCAAGAAGCAGAACAAGGTGAGCCTCTAGGCAATAATATAAATGTATTTACCATGTATTATACAGAGGAGCTTTCACGGCAAATTTTCATAAGTGAACAAAAAAGTGATGGAGATTTAAAGGAGATCTTCAATTTTGTAGAAAATAAAAGAGAATTTAGTCAAAGGGAACGAGCAGAATTAAGTAACAGAATTGGATGCCCCATAGACGCGGTAAATGTCATAGATGACATACTAATTTGGATGTGTCATGAATGTAACCCATTTGATCAATTACTAGGAGTGCTTCATAAAAGAATAATACCCAAGAGCCTGAGAAATAAAGTCATTGAGTTAATGCATGACGATGACATGAGAGCTCACCCAGGAAGAGGTGAGACAGTTAGACTAGTTGAGAGATCTTTCCATTGGAAAGGAATTTACAAAGATGTTAGTAATTACGTGAAGAGCTGCAATACTTGCAAGAGTTACTAAGGAAGAACAGATAGGAAGTACCTCTAGGGAAATATCCCATCTCTCAGACTCCATTTGAAAGAGTAGCCATAGATCTTATCACTAACCTTGACACCATGAGTAAGGGGAATAGAAATATATTAGTGTGTATTGACACACTCACTAGATATGCAGAGTTAATACCATCAACTAGTAAAGGAGCTAATGATTGTGCAATCACTCTCTTTGATAAGATATTTTGTAGGTATCTTGCCCCATAGCTCATTATATCTG